>NC_056747.1:707293811-707378811 GCF_019279795.1 Protopterus annectens | reverse complement strand
AAAGTTGAAAACAGCTTATTCAAAAAGTAGAGAGTTGAATAGAACTGTGTTGTTAGAATCCAAACATGATGACACCATTACTGATAAACCTGTGGTGAGATTTATTACTAGTTATGGGAGCAACACCTTTAGGATTAAAGAAATCATCTCCAAATATTGGCATATCTTCACTAGTGACCCCTTTTTTTCTAATATATTATCTGACAAATGTAACTTTGGCTATAGACGGGGGAAGACACTGGGACAATGCTTCTCAGGTTTTAAGAATGAAGTCCCTAGCCATAAACAGATGTCAGTAGGGCGTCCAGGTTGTACATTTTGTGGCAACTGTAGGTATTGCAAATTAGTGTCTAAAACTACTTCCTTTACTTCTATAAACACCAGCAAAGTTTATGACATCAGACACCATATTAAATGCAGTAGTTCTTGGGTGATTTATATGGCTGTTTGCAAATGTGGTGCATTCTATGTAGGACAAACATCCTGCAGTTTCAAACAAAGGATTGCACTTCACATTAGTGATATTAAATGCAAACGAGAAAGGAGTGCCTTATATAAACACACCATACAACATGCAGCTTCTCATTTTATTTTTGTAGGGATTGATACGTTAAAAACAAATGTAGTAAATGAAGCCTTACGACATCAGCTTCTAACCAACATGGAACGTAGGTGGATTGTCAGTCTTGGAGCATTATTTAAACCAGGGCTCAATGATCACTGGTGAACATAGCAGTTATAATGCATATATATATATATATACATATATTTATATATATATTGATATAAGTGTGCTTTTTGCTGTTTATGTGTGTATGTATATATGAGGTCCTATATGGTAACATGCTGCTGAGTTAATGTATATAATAGATATCAAACATCAGTATAATAAGGGATTTTGGTTTTGTGTAAATATGGTGTGTAGCATTATTATTTTAGTCACATTATTAGTTTTTTGTATAAATGGTCAGGTTAGGGTTATATAATTATATGTATAATTTTCAAAATGAGCAGGCAATTCTTGTTCAATGTATAACTTTCAAAATGAGCAGGCAATTCTTGTTCAATGTATGGATTTTACCATATGTATGTGATTGCCGTAGTATGGATATACTGTGGAACATTAGTAGGAGGCGGGGTATATCCCCGCTATAAATATACGTGATGACACGTTATTCTGCACTCACTGATGACGCTCTCAGTAGCGAAACCGGTTTGGGGATTGTGCACTACTTAATAAAAGCTTATATTTAAGCTACGTGCTGCTCGTGTCTCCTGTTTGGTGCTGGAACTGTTTTTGGTGTTTTTATATATATATATATATATATATATATATATATATATATATATATATATATAGTGTGTGTGTGTGTGTGTGTGTGTATATATATATATATATATATATATATATATACATATATATATATATATACATATATATATATATATATATACATATATATATATATATATATATATATATATATATATATATATATATACATATATATAAATATATATATATATATATACATATATATAAATACATACATACATATATATATATATATATATATACATATATATATATATATATATATATATATATATATATATATATACATATATATATATATATATATATATATATATATATATATATATATACATATATATATATATATATATATATATATATATATATATATATATATATATATATATATATATATATATATATATATATATATATATATATATATATATATATATATATATATATATATATATATATATATATCATCATCATCATCATCTTCTTTCTGCTGTTCCCGTTAGGGGTCGCCACAGCAGATCACCTCTTTCCATTTCTTCCTGTCCTTTGCATCTTGCTCTGTCACACCAACCTCCTGCATGTCCTCTCTCACCACATCAATAAATCTCATCTTAGGCCTTCCTCTTTTCCTGTTACCTGGTAGCTTCATCCTTAGTATCTTTTTCCTAATATACTCAGTATCCCTCCTTAGCACATGTCCAAACCAATGTAATCTTGCCTCTCTGGCTTTGTCTCCAAACCTTCCAACATGAGCTGACCCTCTAATATACTTATTCCTAATCCTGTCCACCCTCGTCACACCCAGTGCAAATCTTAATATCTTTAACTCTGCCACATCCAGCTCAAACTCCTGCCTTTTTGTCAATGCCATTGTCTCCAACCCATATAACATAGCTGGTCTCACTACCCTCTTGTACACCTTCCCTTTCACTCTTACAGGTACTCGTCTGTCACAAATCACTGCTGACACTCTTCTCCACCCACTCCATCCTGCCTGTACTCTCTTCTTCACCTCTCTTCCACACTCACCGTTACTCTTGACCCCAAATATTTAAACTCATCCACCTTCGCCACCTCTACTCCTTGCATCCTCACCATTCTTCTATCCTCCCTCTCATTCACACATATATTCGGTCTTAGTCCTGCTGACCTTCATTCCTCTTCTCTCTAGAGCATATCTCCATCTCTCCAGGGTCTCCTCCACCTGTTCCCTACTCTCACTACAGATCACAATGTCATCTGCAAACATCATAGTCCATGGGGACTCGTGTCTGATCT
The DNA here is from genome assembly GCF_019279795.1 of Protopterus annectens. Classification (NCBI taxonomy): domain Eukaryota; kingdom Metazoa; phylum Chordata; order Ceratodontiformes; family Protopteridae; genus Protopterus; species Protopterus annectens. The sequence continues at coordinate 707,376,197 of NC_056747.1, read as the reverse complement.
CGTCTATTAACCTGTCCATCACCACTGCAAATAAGAAAGGGCTCAAAGCTGATCCTTGATGTAACCCCACCTCCACCTTAAACACATCAGTCACTCTCACCGCAGACCTCACCGCTGTCACACTACCCTCATACATATCCTGTACCACTCTTACATACTTCTCTGACACTCCTGACTTCCTCATACAATACCACAACTCCTCTCTAGGCACCCTGTCATATGCTTTCTCTAAGTCTACAAAAACACAATACTACAACTTCTGACATTCTCTGCACTTCTCCATCAACACTCTCAGAGCAAACATCGCATCTGTAGTGCTCTTTCTCGGCATGAAACCATACTACTGTTCACTAATCACCACATCCCTTCTTAACCTAGCTTCCACTACTCTTTCTCATAACTTCATGCTGTGACTGATCAATGTAATCCCTCTGTAGCTACTACAGCTCTGCACATCACCCTTATGCATATAGAACTTCTTAAACGAATAAATGGCAATGGAGCCTGTGATAAGCTTTCGTCTTTTTATTAGTAGCAAAGACTTCTTCAAACAATAAAAAAATGTGAAAACCTTGTAATATATAACAGCAAGTGGGTGGTCTTAAAAGGCAATAACCAGTGAACAACAGAAACGTAAGAATGTTAATTGTTATACAATGGGTAACAGGAGTAAAAAATGGCATAATGACTTATGTAAGTTGTCAATCTAAAAAATTAGCATAAAGACTCATGTATGTCTAAAAGGAAAATACTAACAAAACCACCTAAGCGCACATTTGATATTTAAATTTTCATTAATGCCTGAAGGGGCATCTGCATTGAGTTTTAACTGCCAAAGTAGTTCCCTGAACTCTAAGAGTATTAACATCACCAAAAAAGTTAGAAACTTGTAAAACTAAAAATTTAAAACTAATAACACCATGACAGGCCCAGCTGTGCTTGGCCAAAGCATTTCTCGGGTCCCTGTTTCTAACTGCAGCTAAATGCTCCTTAATCCTAGAAGACAGTTTCCTTGTGGTTTTACCCACATAAAAAGCTGGACATGAATCAAAGACCGCTGCATATACTACATTGCTAGTTTTACAGTCAAAATGATTGTGAAATATAATGGTCTAATTGTTGTGTCTGAACTTAAACGTATCTCCTCTAACAATGCAAGGACAAGTGACACAATTGCCACATGGAAACATCCCCTTCGCAAGCTCCTCAAAGGGTGAATAATCAATCCGGAATGGAGAGTTCCTTTTCTCAAAAGGATACCCTAAGTTATCAGGATTTCTTGTACATATATATATATATATATATATATACACATATACATGCATACACACACACACACACACAATATAAATATATATATATATATATATATATATATATATATACATACATACACATACATACACACACATATACATACATATACATACACACTCATATATATATATATATATATATATATATATATATATATATATATATATATATCTCCACTTTCTAATCTCGAAATACTGAAATCTCGAATTTCAGTATTTCGAGACCACAATCCCCAAGTGCAGTACTTCAAAAGTGCACTTTCCTGAATCTCAGAAGATTGCACATTGCAGATAAATACCCTTTATCACTTTAAGAGGTAGTACATAGTACAAACACGAACATTGCTACTGTGACATATCCCCCACCGGGAAGTCAAGGTACTGTGTACAAAACAACAACTTCACAGAAACAAAACAAAGTGTTTATTATAGAAGGATATGTATTCCATTTGGAACAGACCGTGAAAGTGAAACAACACTAGTGTTGCAAATGGAAGTCAGGCATGAAATGCAAAGGTGGGCTTTTAACTTTAACTGTTCCTACAAGTGGGCAGCTGTTAAGTCACTTTCACACAATCATGCTGATGACCTTGCAGAAATAGAGAAATACAACCTATGCAGTGAATTGAAGCATACGGCTGCAGTATCCCGGGATACACCATGTCTACTAGTGAAAGATGCATTAGCATCTACCGCTATGGATATCCCGCCTAGTTTACCGAGTAGAAGAGCCTTACTGCAACAGGTGGGAAGAGTGAGGATAAAGAGTACGCTAAAAGGGAACCCACATATTACATTGCAGACATTAAATATACAAGATTATTCTATTAAAACAGGTGTGTTTTTTGTAAAAAGGGTACTAGATGACAGCAGTGACTACACTGATTGTTTTCATCACAGTTAATAACTTATATGATCTCAGTTGAGCCATGATTTGGCTCATAGCTGGTATTTTTTATATAAAGGGGTGATATGCCGGCAACTGTATAGCATTCACAGTCTCACAAAATACGAGGGGGTACAGTAAAGTCAGTACCTCTCCTCTATTTCTTGATGACCAAAAAGTCCCTAAAAGCTGACAACTGTATATGGCACTGTGTATTCCATCAATTGGCAGAAGAGGGGTTTGAGACAACATTAAACTCTCTCTCTCATATATATATATATATATATATATATATATATATATATATATATATATATATATATATATATATATATATTTTTTTTTAGAACTTAGAGCCTGAGTGATTCAATGTAACATTAAAATAAGCACTCTGCGATTTTGAAATAGCCACAATTAAGGGTTTAAAATGTAATAGAAGTGGAGTGGTGCCCCTGTTTTTTCTTCTTCTTCCTCTTTCTCCTTATTCAGTTTTAAGAAACGTAGGCACTGCAGCATAAAAGGAAAGTCTGGTCAAAAGAACATGATACAAGAAAAACGGATGTGCTTGTTCCCATTCTTGCATAGGGGATGGCTGGATTAAGGGACTGGGATTGATCTAGTAAAAGTTTTAAGAGAAAGTAAACTAAAAGAACTAAACTAAAAGAACACTGAATATAATAAAGATTTCCTCTAGCAACTAAATAAATGATTGTAGAAGCAATTTTGTATCTGGTTCTCATGTCTCCATAGAGATGTTCCGACAAAGTGCAATACAAAAAAAACAGAATACTTCTTTCTTTGAATGGCTAGGTGATGCTGTTTTCTGAAACCATTCAGGCGTTTTCCCAATCTGGGAGAGCTCTAAAGATAAGACAAAACAAGACAGCACTTGATAGAAGCAGAGACAGTACCATGCTTCTTAGTATGGATAACCTTCCTTTCAGGTTTACCAAAGTCTGTCAGTGTGGTCACCAGTTTGGAACTTCTGTTCCTGTTGCAAGGGTAAAACTTAAGTATTTGAAGATGTACATAGTTTTGTGTATTAGTATTAAGTTTAATGGCTTATTGGGATTGGGAGTGCACCTGTTTTTGTTTGAGGGCTTTCAATAAACCAAAATATTTTGCTAGATATGACAGAGGCTCAAATGCATATGACAAGAAACAACTGTATAAAAAGATCAACTTGCCAAACAGTGTATTCATGTAACAAAAGCTGGAAATAGATACTGAACAAACATCTGTTAACACATAAAAGGTGGGAATAACTTTTTAACATAATGATGCGTTCTGTATTACATTTAAATTTAAATGGTCTCACAGATATATACAACAAACAGAATAGTGAACTATACTAAAAATGTATAGTGCAAATAGCTATGATACAGGAGGCACATTTGGAAAGAACTGAATATAATTTGATAAAGAAAGGTTTCTAGGATGGCCATTCTGTCAAATACCTGGGAAAAAAAGGAAAAGAGGAGTACTTGTACTAATCTCAACAGGAGCTCCAGTAGTGACAGAAGAGGATAAGAGATAATAATGGAAGATTTGTAGTACTAAGGGACTACTGGCAAGGGAGTAAGATTACACCGGTACGTATTTGTATTCCGTATAAAACTGCTATAATGGAGCGTAAGAAAATTCTAGGAGTAATAATCCGCTTTCAGCAGAGATTATTATTTATACATGGGGACTGCAACTCAGTTTGCAGCAGTGAATGTATGTCCACGGGCTCCAGAAGGGAAAATATAACAAAGGGTAGATTTTTGATTTATGAAAATACTTGCTATGGAAGATGTGAAATCAGTAGCAGGAGTTCGGAGTGAATTTACATATTATTCCCCAAAATACAAAAGACTGGGCTAAGCTAAACAGAACTTGCATATCACAGGAACATGTGCATTTAATTGAAATCATTGATATGCATCGAATAACTATCAGATCACATGCCAATAACAACAAAAACATAGGATAATGAAATAAAAAATAAGACACTGGCTCTTTCTTAGCCATCTGTTAAAGGAAGGAATTTAAGGAATCGGTAATGGAAATTATTTGGGAGTTACTAGAGAAGATAGAATTTTTTTCTAAAAATATAGTTAGGGAGTAGGATAAAATGAAAGTGGAGTTTAAAAATCGGGTAGAAATAAAAGAAAGATATGATTAAGCAGTAATAGGAATTAGAGGGACTGACAAATGTTCAAGTATTGCAGAATAAGGGGAATCTCACAGAAGAGGAGTTTAGAAAGATTGCGGTTAAGCAATTCGTTTTTGATAACTCCAGTTCACAAAACCCTTTAGGTCAATGACTCAGGCAACAGAAAGTAGAAAGTGTTGTCACCAAGCTTAGGAGTCTAGAACAAGGAAGATAAGAGTTCCATTACAGGTACTAGAACTATTTCAGAAATTTTATGAAAGTCTATATAAAGCACAGAAATATGGAAGTCAAGAAAAGGTATAAATGGAAATGTTTATGGCAGAATTAAATATGCCAAGATTAGAGGGGTAGATGAGGTTCAATTACTAACAGGATAGTAGGAGAGGAGATAAAAATTGTGATATATAACCAGTCTACAGGAAAGTCCCCAGGAACAGATGGTACTTCTGTTTGGAAGCTGGAAGGGGAAAAAATGAAAGATCTAGAAGGTTTTGTTTAACAGTATTTTAAGAGACAGAGAAGCAACATCCTGGAAGAAAGCAATGGTGGCTGGAATACCTAAAGAGGGTAACGACCAATCATATTTAGTTTCATACAGTTCTATTTCGATCCTAAACCATGATTATAAAAAAGTGTTTTTGTCTATAATGCCCAAAAGGATGGCAAAGATGGTGCCAAAATTGACAGATATGAATCAATGTGGCTTTATGGAAGGAAGGGTAACATTTGACAACATTTACGGAAAATTGATGGTCCAGAGGGAAGCAGAATGTAAGAAAATACCACTGTTGTTGGTGGGTCTTGATACAGAGAAAGCATTTGACAGAGTAAGCTTAACATTTATGACCAGGGCACTGGAAGCAATTTGCATTCCCTGATAAAATTATAAAGTGGATTAGCAGAATATATGAGGGATCAGAGGCGAATATTATAGTGGTTCCACTTTGATAATTTCTGTTTAAGCAGAGGAACCAGGCAGGGGTGTCCTCTTTACCCTTTATTTGCATTATGTTTAGAACCACTGACAAAAAAGGACTCCAATTAAAGGATATAATTGGTAATGCAGTCAAGAAAAGCTGGTTCATTTTGCAGATATTTTATACCTGATAAAACCAAAAGAAGACATTTCAGTGCTGTGAAACATTTTGAGGCTATTTCAAATCTTTTTGGGATGCAAAATTCATGAAGCTAGAACAAAGGAAATGGCTATAAATGATGTACCCACACACAAATTGGTTCAGCAATATCCATATTTATGAGGACATGATAAAATGAAGTACTTAAGAATATGGATTAAAAAGGATTCTGATGTGGTAGCTATGGATATGTGGAAGAGACTAAATGAAAGAATACAAAAACAAGACTCAAAGGCAAGGCTCAAAAGACAAACCCACCTCCATAAGTATCACAAGGGATAAGAAACTAAGAGTAATGCTACTCAACGCCAGAAGTCTAAACCTCAAGATGCACGCACTCGAAACTCTCCTTAGCATGGAGAACATTGATATCTGTGCACTAACAGAAACCTGGTTCAAGGCTCCCGAGAGCACCCCAGCACTACCAGGTTATACCTCATACCATGCTTTTCGGCCCCAAAACTTGGACTGAACCACAAAAGGAGGGGAGTATCAATATTCACAGAAGATACCCACACCTCCAGGTTGGTGGCACAGCACGAAGCATCAGAGACTATCCATGTGCAACTAACAGTGGGTAAAACTGCCTTCCAGTTTATAGCCTGCTACAGACCACCCTCCCAAACCCAGGAACCCCACTCGGCCTTCCTGAGAACACTGGAAAATATGAAGGTCTCTCCAAACACCATTATATTGGGCGAATTCAACTACCCAAACATAGACTGGGAGCATTACTCTAGCTTCAACACCCTAGCCCAAAGGTTCCTAGAATTTATAAACTCAAATGCTATGGAACAACTTGTTACCACTCCCACAAAAGGGGAAAACATACTGGACCTGATCATCACCAACATGGGGGCTCTATGCTCCAGACCAGAAGTGTATCCCTCACTGGTAAGATCAGACCATAAACTAATCTCACTGGATATACACATCCCGAGCCCACCCGCTGCCCAGAAAACCACAGTGAAAAATCTCTCTAAAGCAAATTTCACACTCCTCAAAACCGAGGTGGAATACTTCAAAGCTCCTGGGCCTGTGGAAAATACGGCCCAGACCGCAGAATCCTTTATAAACGCATGCTATGAACACCTTCAGGAATGCATGGATCATGCAATCCCAAATAAAACCAAGACCCAATCCTCCAAAGGCAGACGTCCTGTCTGATGGACCCCAGCCATAAACAAACTATACAATAGAAGGCGGAAGCTGCTACATGATAGAGCAAAATCCCAAAAAGGGAAGGCATCTCTGATCAGTATTAGCAAAAAACTATGGGCACTCATAAAATCGTCTAAGGCCAGCTTCGAGAAAAAAAATACACAGGACACTAAGGATAATCACAAGGCTTTCTTTAGTTATGTTAGGAACCTGGGTGGGAATTCCCAGATATGCTCAGAATTAGTCCAAAAATGACAAAAAATACACGAACCCACAGACATTGCCAACATCCTAGCTGACAGGTTCAGCAAACTTCTCCACCAAAAGGGCAAATATCTATCCCAGCAGAGTGCTGCCCCTGACATCTCAGATGCTCAGGTAAGAGCCGCCCTCTCCAAAGCAAAAACACAGCATCAATGGGACCAGACGGTGTCCCGGGCTGTGTCCTACATGAACTCCAAGAAGAGCTAAACCCAAACATAAAACTACTGTTCAATCTCAGCCTTACTACAGGATATGTACCCAAAGAGTGGCGTGCAGCAACAGTGATCCCTTTCCACAAAGGTGGTGCCTCAACGGATCCTGGAAACTATCGCCCATAAGCCTGACTAGCTTGGTCTGCAAAGCTATGGAAAGGATCATCATGGACCTCATAAATAAAGATATTGGGGACCTACAGACACTGGATCCTACCCAGTTCGGCTTTGTTAAGGGCAGATCCTGCCTCTTAAACCTGGTCGATTTCTTTGAAACAGTCACCAAGGCCACTGACGAGGGAAGGTGGTCCACACAGCCTACCTGGACCTGTAAAAGCCTTCGATACAATACCCCACTCGGGCATTATAGATAAGCTCACCAGCTTAAATATAAACCCCTATGTCACTAGATGAGTTGCAAACTGGCTCAAGGACAGAACCCACATGGTTAGAATTGCTGGAGCCATGTCAGACTCCAAACCAGTTACAAGTCGCATCCCACAAGGCTCAGTCCTGGGACCTCTCTTGTTCAGTATATATTTCTCGGAGGTACACGCCAACATGGAAGGACTGTGGCTGACCAAGTTCTCAGATGACTGCAAACTGGGCGCCATAATCAACTCTCCAGCCGACACAAGTATCCTCCAAAAGGGCCTCATAGAAACAGACAACTGGTGCCAGAGCCATGGCCTCAAGCTAAATGCCAAAAAGTGTATAGTCATCCCCTTTGGCAAAAATCAAAGTGCCCACAAATTACCACATAGGTGGTAATCCATTAAGTACAGAAGAAGTAATTAGGGACCTGGGGACCCAAGTTGATAGCAATCTCTCATTTGACAACCATGTGGCCAAAGTGGTTAGAAATACATTTTATATAGACCACCTAATCATAAAGGGATTCACATCTAGATCAGGGGAGGTCATCGTGCCTCTTTACTCATCCCTCATCAGGCCCATAATTGAGTACAATGCCCCTTTTGGGATGTACCTTACCAGACACCTGCAGCAACTGGAAAGACCCCAAAAGTGCCTCACCAAGAGGATCAAAGGGCTCAAACAGATGCCATATGCTGCCCGGTTAAAGAAACTCCAGTTCTACTCAGTGGCATACCGCCTGCTCAGAGGCGATCTGTGCCTGACATATAAAGCCATGTCCAACCCGGAATTGGCCTGATTCTTCCAACAGACCAAGGCGGATTGGGATTGCCAGATTTGAAGGGGCATTTCAGAGCTACACAGTTAAGGCACTTATATACAGCACAAACAGAAACCTATAATTCAAAGTGGAAAGGGATTATGTTAAAACTGGGGGGGCTCAAAAAACGAGGAAAGACTGGGATTTTGGATGCAGATCCTTAAAGAGAACAATAACAATATACAATATTATATTCATAAAGTAGAAGACAGTGTTTCAAGAATTACCCCAACACTGTAATGGAGAAAGGATATTCTGCCAATAAGCATGCCTGCAATTAGGGATACAGACAACAGGCAAGAGGGGGCTGGAATTTATTGGAGAAATGTGACAAAAGAACCAACATAATGGGAACAAATAATTAGAGAGGGAAAGGTAACAGAATGGGAAGAGGACAAAAATTTATTTGGACTGCAGGTTAGAGATTGCCTTTCCTATCAAGGCTGGATATCACAGTATACGCAGAGAGAAACAGGGGGATCCTAGCAGAAGAGCAGCACTGGTACAGTCGTTAGCAGAATCTTGAACAGAACCTGCTGTTAAAAAAGGCGTAATTAGTACAGCATATAAAATACTGCATGATAACTAAGAATCAATCATGGAAGGTTATGAAGGATTGGGAAGAGAGATGGAATATGCAACTCGCAAAGAAACAATGGGAGATGTATGTAGGCCTCTCAAATAAGCAAAGTCTAGAAGATTTAGGTTCTTTCCTTGAAGTACTTGCATAGATATTTTTATACCCCAAGCAGACTCCAAATAACTTTTCCTCCTGTAGATAGCAAATGTTGGAGGTGTGATGGGGAAGAAAGAGGTAATTGAAAACATATTTTATGGAAATGTAATGAGTTGGCAGACTAAGATTCCCTGCAGACTACTCCGTCAGAAATACCGAGTGAGCAAATTGGTGTAACTATGGAAATTATTTTTTTTTGAGCTATGAAACTGAATTGGAATTGTCAGACATAGTAAGGCCTTGTTGAGTTTAAATTATTGCAGCTGCCAAAAAAACAATTACTAGAAAATGGAAATTAAAGTCTAAACTGTAACAGACATATCCCCCAGATTTAATAAACTTCATGTAGGAATAGTGCAAGCCCTACACAGAGTGTACTGTGGCCGTGTCGGCAGCACGCCTTGCATATTAATGAAGGCATGCTACTGAGGGAGAGCCATGTAACACAGTTACCGAATCAGTGTAGGGGGTGTGTTACAGTGCTTGGAGAAGTGTAACACACCCCCTTGCACTGTCAAAGTGCTGGACAGCACTGAAATATAAAAGTTAAACTTGTTCCCTTCTCAAGTTTTTTTTTTTTTTGCAGGGGGTAGTGTTACAGCATCCGGAGATGGGTAACATGCCCCCTGTACTGTCAAAGCTCAGGACAGCAACTGCACTATAAATGTTAAAATGTCATTTTCCCTTTATCTTTCTTGTGCTTGCGTGGCACAGCGCTTAGCAATGAACAAGTGTCAGACATCTAAAAATAGAAACTGGCTGCTTTTAATTTTAATGGAAAAGGTCACATTTAAGCATAGCTGAGTGGGTTTGCAAGGCATGTCGCTCAGCAGTGCTAACCGAAATCTAAATAGAAATGTATAGCTGAAATCTTCACATCCATGTTAGCTGAAAGTTTAGAATCACGGCCTCGTGTGCAGTAGGTGCACGATTCAAATACCCAGACAGGCCATTCAGCTTTTACACCTGATAGCATTTATAGATATATATATATATATATATATATTTTATTTTTTTTTAATCAACATAGTTATTGATATTTGTTAACAGGGTTAGTCCAGCTGTTACAGAAGCCCATTTTCAGTGCAGATACGAGGAGAAAAGTCACAGCTGCACACAAGTGTCCAATACATTATCTTGAGGTATGATTGTAATGTAATTAAAATATATAGGATTAGGTCATGTACAGTAAAATGCATACAAATAATTAATGAGAAATTCATGTGAATATCTATTTTATTTATTATGTAAAACCTGGTTTCCCCTTATCTAAGTTCTGCTAAGCACTGCTAAGCCAAGAAATGCTTAAACAGGACCTGATTTAGCAGTACTTACCAACGCACAGCTCCACTTAACTGGTTTGGACATTGCTAAGCAATTCTCAGCTCAGCTAAGCTGGCTTGCGCACCGCTAAGCATTGCCAGTTTAAGCACTGCTCAACTAAGCTTGGCAGGCTTGTGCGGTGCTAAGCTTCACTTAGCATTTTTATAAATGGTCCAATGGTGGCAAAGGGTGGGAAAACAGCCTTATTTAAATGGAACAGGTGAGAATACAGCCAGAACCTATTTGAGTTTAATCACTGCAGGAGCTATGGCTGGAGTGGAGAGGGGGCGCACTTCCAGGAGTAGCGCTGGGCCATTTTGGAGTCCAGGATCACAGTTGGGGCCTCCTTGTCAAAGACCATGGTGACCAGCTGCTGCAGGGCCAGTACCAGGGCTCTGAATACAAGTCAGAGGCCTGGGACCAGCTGGCACATGACCTCACTACTGCAACTGGAATCCCCCGAACTGGTGAGCTGGTGCATCATTATGATGACTTGAAGAAAAGGAAGGGGGTGCACTGGGTCAAAGCACATGTGGGACCCAACCTGGAGCTGCTTCCTCAATTGGTCCTGCACCACCCACGGATGGAACCACCTCAGGGGACTGGGCCCGTCCCCCCCCCCCCCAGGCATGAAGACGAAGAGGATGTGGTCACCTGAAATCAGTTCCCAGGGATGGTTTGCAGGGTTATCCAGCCCAGTTTGGATGACCAACTGTGCCAAACCGAGGGGAAACTGGTGCACCTGGAGGGCCAGGCTGGCCCCGGTGCCCTGCCTCCAGCACAGGCACCTTTGAGGCAGTGAAGGAGCAGTGATGACTGCCCATGGGTGGGGAGCTTAGTCCCACTGTTGCCATCTGGGTACACTTGGTCCTCTGATTCCCAAACACCCTCCTCGACCAAGGTGTTAACCCCCCCTCATGTGTGATACACCACCCTTGTCTTGTCTGCAAATGCAACCTCTCCTACCCAACTTACCTCTTCAAACATACCTACAGCCCTTCTCCAATATTCCACACTCTCCTTAAAAAAAAAAGGGGTATCTGTCCCGCAAAAAAAATACTGCCCCATACATAGCCCTCCATTTCGTCCCCATGTACACTGCCATTATTCAATCATCCCAGCAATTAATCAAAGTTATGTTGCCCATGGTTTACCTTCATATGTGCATTCGGCACACTGGCGAACAGCAGATGTTTGAAAGGATGTTTGCAAAGTTTGCAAATGTCAAACGCAAAATGCTTCGAATGTGCAATGAGCGAATGTACAGTGACATTCGCTCATTGCAGATTCGGCATTTTGGGGCAGATTGCACTATAGTGGGGATCGGAAAATGGACCCTTTCCACACTGTAGTGCAATCTCGGAGTTGGTATATTAAAGTAGGGGGTGTGGGGTGTGCAGCCCCCCACATGGAGGGTGCAGGGGGGCTTGCCCCCTGCATTACACATCATTACATTATGTATTCGACTTTTGTGTTAGAAAATCAGAGAATCTGCTTTTCAATTTGCTGATTTTCGAACATTGAAAACTGTTGCGGTTTTGTGTTTCGTGCTTATAATTCACTCATATGAGCAATCGCACGAGTGGTTTTTGTCAATGTAAAGGTAAACCGTTGCCCACACCCCTCCCTGTTGGATTAGAGGCTCTAAATTTTAAATTGTCCGCAACATGCACAGCTGTTGTACAAGAAATGGAGAGCTAGGAATCTTTCCTACACCAGTCCTGCACATCCTTACCTGCCTTTCATATTGTTTTTCTCCCGGCTGGTCTCCATTTCAACACTTTCCTCTCACCCCTTCTTTTTTCTTTTTTTGGAAATAGTGTGGGTTTAAGTGGGACTAAGCACTGCGTAGCATCTCAGCGCATCTCACAAACCCACTTAAACCTGCTTTAATCATCTTATCTGATTCTGACACTGTTATGCATCAATAAAATAATCACCCCTACCAAGTCTTGAACCCAGGACCCTCTGGACTACAGCATAATGCATTAGCCCACTAGGCCAACTCAGTTCTGGAGAATAACTGGTGTTTCTATAAATAAATCATGCATTACACTGATGTCACATCAGCAAAAGCACACACCCCTTTTAAGTATTGAACCCAACACCTTGTCAACTACAGCATAGTGCATTAGCTCACAAGGCCACTCAGCTGTGAAGAAAAAAGTACAGTTTTGTACCTACCATAAATGTAGATGTTCGAGTGCTCATACAGCTGCAGTCATAACAGATGGGTTATCCTGCTGTCAGGCGGGTCCTCGGTCGGCCGAATTCTAAAGTCTAGGTCTGGCGTAGGTTGTCGTCGCTTCTGCCCTGACATCAGTGCGGCAGGGGTATAAAAGAGCCAGCCAACGCCATCTTCTTCAGTTTTTCTTGCCCCAGATGTCAGGTGCCCCCAGAAGGAAGGCAAAACATAAACTTAGGTAATCATGCAATATAGAATAATCATAAAACAGTAGTTGCAAGCAAATACACCATAAAAGAATACCCCAAAAATGTTGTATGAGAAGGTGCTTGTCATAAGGCCTGTCCTAAGAGGGGATGGAGGGGGGGAAGCCTGGAATGCAGCTGTATGAGCACTCGAACATCTACATTTATGGTAGGTACAAAACTGTACTATGTTCATCGTGCATACAGCTGCAGTCATAACAGATGGGTAGAATCCCAAAGCTAAGTAGGGGTGGCAGGCACTAAGTGGAACTAGGAGGAGCAAGAATGCCCTGCAAGACAGCTGTGGCAAATCCTGCTCTAGATTTTGAGTAAGGTGGAAGGTGATAGTGTTTGGAGAAAGTGTGCACCGAACTCCAAGTGGCTGCTTCCAAAATGTCCTTGGTAGGAACCCCCCTGAGGAAAGCTGCAGAGGTAGCTGTGGCCCTTGTGGAGTGGGGCCTGATGCTTGAAGGCACAGCTTTTCCATGAAATAAGTAACAAAAGCGTATGCAGTGGGCTATCCATTTTGAAATTGTCTGTTTGGAGATAGCCTTTCCTTGAGCACCTGTAGCATAGGACACAAAGAGTTGCTCTGATTTCCTGAATGGCTTTGTCCTGTCCAAATAATAACGTAGTTGTCTGTGAATGTCCAAGGAATGCAGTAGTCTTTCCCCTTTGTTTTGTGGGTTAGGGTAAAAGGTAGGTAAGTGAATAGTCTGATTCAAGGCTACAGTGGATACTACCTTTGGCATAAAGGTAGGGTTGGTTCGTAAGGAAACTCTGTCCTGATGGAAAATGATGAAAGGTTGCACAGCCATGAGGGCCTGTAGTTCCAAAACCCTGCGTGCTGAGGTGATAGCCAGAAGGAAGGCTGTTTTCCATGACAAGTATTGTAGTTCTGTTGAAGCAGCTGGCTCAAATGGAAGAAGGGTCAGTTTTTCCAATATGAAGTTGAGGTCCCAAGCAGGGACTGGTGGTTTCCTTGGGGGTTTTATATTCTTAGCCCCTCTGAGGAACTGTCTTAAGAGAGGATGAGATAATAAAGGAGGATCTGTGTTGTAATGTGTAGAAACGTCTGAAGCATGGATTCTGATGGAGGAGAAGGAAAGTCCACTGTTTAACATCTCAGCTAGGTACTGTAATATTTGAGGTATATTTATTACCCAAGGATTCTGGCCCTTTTTCTGATTCCAGGCACAAAACCGCTTCCATTTGGTGGAGTAGGCTTTTCTAGTAGAAGGTCTTCTGGCCTCCAAGATGACATCCTGCACCTCCTTGGAGAGGAGGGTCTGTTGTGAACTCAAGGGATTCGCCATGCGGCTAGATTTAGGGTTTTGAGCTGGCTTTGAATAGTTTTGAATTTGTGCTGGGACAACAAAAGAGGCACTAGAAGTAGGATCCATGGTGGGGAATGCGTCAGGCTCTTCAGGAGTGGATACCAGTGTTGTCTTGGCCAGTCTGGAGCAATGAGAATCCTTTTCGGCCTCTCTGCTCTGGCTTTTAGTAGAACTTTGGGCAGCAGAGGGAGAGGCGGAAAGGCATAGACTGTCAATGTTGTCCAATTGAAGGAAAGTGCGTCCACTTTCCAGGCCTGTGGATGATAGGTCCTTGAGCAAAATTTTTCCAGTTGGTAATTTCTGTGGGTAGCAGAGAGATCTATGTCTGGCTGTCCCCATGCCCGAGTTATCTTTGCGAAAACTTGAGGATGCAACTTCCATTCATGTGGATCTGTCATATATCTGCGTAGGCTGTCTGCCAGTGTGTTTTCCTTCCCTGGCAGGAATTGTGCCTGAAGTTGGATTTGCAATTCCAGAGCTGTGTTCCAAAGAGTCATGGCTAGTCTGCACAGGGGGTATGAATGAGTTCCCCCCTTTTTGTTTATGTACCACATCACTGTGGTGTTGTCTGTCCTTATCAATAGCTGGCCTGGATGCAGAAGGTCTTTGAAGGCCATAATAGCATTTTGCACTGCTAGCATTTCCTTTTGGTTGATGTGTAGGTGCTTCTCTTTTTGGGACCATTTTCCCTGAATGCACTGATCTTTCATGTGTACCCCCAGGCGTAGTCCGAGGCATCTGTTGTGATGATTTGATTTGCTTGAGGTATGCTGAAAGGGAGACCTTTGTTTCTTTGGCATGCTTGAGCCCACCACAGAAATTCCTTTTGAAGACATGGAATGAGTGGTATAATTGTTTCCAAACTGTGGCTGTGTTGAGACCATAAGTTTTTTAGGTACCACTGAAGTTTCCTCATATGCAGCTTTGCACATGGGACCAGCAGGATGCAAGATGCCATGAATCCCAGAGCCTGCAGGACTTTCCTTGCAGTCAGCCTGGTGAATGTTGCCATTTTGCTGAAGTATTGAGATAGTTGCCCTTGTTTGTCTGGCGTGAGGTAAGCCATCTGGGTGTTTGTATTCAAGCTGGCACCCAGGAAAATTATTGTTTGAGAGGGTATTAGTTTTGATTTCTTTTTATTGACTGTGTATCCCAGAAAGTTCAACAGCCTTATTACAAAAGCCAGGTGTTTCAGAAGTATGTCCTTGCTGTCCGCTTGGATCAGGCAGTCGTCCAGACATGGGTATATTTGTATTCCTTGAAGTCTGCAGAAGGCAATTACTGATGCCAGGCATTTCGTAAACACTCTGGGTGCAGTAGATAAGTCAAAGGGCAATGCAGAGAATTGATAATGGGTTGAACCTGCAAGAAATCTGAGGTATCTTCTGCAATCTTGTCTGATAGGGACATGCAGGTATGCCTCCTTGAGATCCAATGTTACCAGCCAAGACTCCTTGCCCAGCATGGGAAGAAGCTGCTGTAATGTGAGCATCTTGAATTCTGGTACCTGTAAATATGTGTTTAGGATGGATAGATCTAAAATAGGTCTCCAATCTTTGTCCTTCCTTGGTACCAAGAATAGTCTGGAATAAAACCCTTGACCTTGTTCTTTTGCAGGCACCTCTTGAATAGCTTTCATTTCCATGAGAGCTGAAATTTGTTTTTGTGCCTCTGCCCTTTGATTTTGTGGCAGGTTTGGCATGCCTCACATTTTTGGAAGGGTGTGAAAGTGGAATCTGTAGCCTCTGTCTATAATGTCCAGGATTCCATTTGTCTTTTGTGACAATATGCCAATTTTTTGAGAATAATGCCAGTTTTCCACCTAAAGGTGCTGCCATTAAAGCTTTGCTTGGCAGGCAAAGGGGAAAGTCATTGTGTCTGCTTTCTGAATGACTGTGATCTATCTTCCCCACCTCTTGGGGTTGGTGCTTGCCATTGCCTGGCTCTGAATGATCCTTGAGATTGCCCTCTACCTCTCGGGCACCTGTATCTGCCTCTGAGGTCTGTCCATGGCTGGAAAGGACCAATTTTTTGAAGGCCAGTTTCTGCTGAAATGTGGAGGTTGTACCTGCAGGAAATCTTTCACCGTTTGCATTGATCTCACCTTTTCCTCCATTTTCTTTAGTACCTCCTCAGCTTTAACACCAAACAATACATCTTTTTGAAGAGGTGCATCTAGTAATTTAGCTTTGACATGATCTGGTAAGGCTTGTTCTTTGAGCCAAGCATGTCTACGTATGACAGACCCTGTAACAGCAGCTCTACATGAGGCCTCTAAAGCATCAAAACCATACTGCAAGGTATGTTTACCCACTTGCTCTGCACTATGCAACAAATCCTGCAACTCTTTTAAATCTGGTTGCTCAGGTTGTGTCATTTTGCTTTTCAATTCAGATAATAAAAACTGTTGATACTTTAACATATGGAACTGACAGTTTAATGCCCTCATGGTTAAAGTGGCCGAGGTATACACCTTTTTCCCCCACCTTTCTAAAGCTCTGGAATCTCTCTCTGAAGGCAATGGATTTTTAGCAGTAGACGCCTTAATTCCCTTGGGACCCTGTTAAATAGTTTCTGGGTCAGCAGTATGGCTTTTGTATAGGAACTGGTGTGAATCTGGAACCCGGTAATACCGGTCAGGTTTAACAGGAGCCGGAGCTAAAGAATCTGGGTTGAGGCTGGCTTCTGAGTACACATCATCTAATATATCTAAGACAGGATGGATAGCCAGAGGCCTACGCTGGGGGAGCAAGAGAAAATCCCTGAGCCTTTTCTTGGAATCTGAGTAATCTTGGCCTTCCCAGTGAAAGTGTTCCCTCAAAGTATGTAGGGTTTCCCCAAAAGAGTAGTCCTCAGGGGGGGAGACCGAGGGAATAGACTCCTCTGCATCAGAGTCTTCAAAAGGAGAATATGTATATTCCTGCTCCTCAGAATGTTCAGAGGTAATAGAGGCTTGATCTGAGGAAGTGTAGTCTTCCTCTAATCTGGGCCTTTTGTCTGAGGGGGGTTGAGAACCCCTGATAAGAGTAATCAAATCCTCAGCCATTTTGAGCATCTGCTTTTTAGGCATGGGGCCTTGAGAAGGGGTCTGTGGTCCTTGTTTTTTAGTATTCATGGCTGCTTTAGATTTTGTGAAAGCCTTAATAGAAAAGGGGGAAGGCCTGAAGACACCTTGAGAAATGGCAGGCCTGTCTAAACTCTGGGTTTCCCCGCCAAAAGTGGCGTTGGTATCTGTAGTCGGAGTGGGGGCCGAGGAGCCTGCGACCTCGGGCACAGAAGACACCGGTAATGAAGTGTCATCGGTAGTCAGGGGCTGCGTAGGCACCTCGCTGAGAACCGGAGAACCGGTAGTCGGCCTTAGCGTGGTGTCAGTAGAAGTCGCGGACCTCGTATGTCGGTCCTTATCCTTGCGTCTTTTACCCAAAACTGGAGTCGGAGTATCCGACGACATAATATAATTAAATTTTTTACCAAAATAGTGATGGGCGAACTCCGCCCGATGCTTAATAGTGCGTTTATTGAATCTAGCACAAAAACGGCAGGCCGAGACGTTGTGGTCTGGGCCTAAGCAAGGAATACAGAAAGAGTGGAAATCCTTATGCGGTATTTGCTTCCCACATGAAATGCAATTATTAACTTTGTCTGACATCTGTCTGAGGCAAGAAAAGTTTCCTCAATGGGGTACTTGGCTTTCAAGAAGACCTCGGCTGAAATATTTTCGTAAATCTCAGGAGCTGGCCGACCGGCACTTGCGAACTGCTTCTGCTTCGGGCACCGCACGGCAAGAAAGACTGAAGAAGATGGCGTCGGCTGGCTCTTTTATACCCCTGCCACACTGACGTCAGGGAAGAAGCGATGACAACTGATGCCGGACCTAGACTTTGGAATTTGGCCAACCGAGGACCCGCCTGACGGCAGGATAACCCATCTGTTATGACTGCAGCTGTATGCACGATGAACATCTGGTGTTTTTACAAAAATATCCTGATTGCCAGTGACACACTTCTACATATAATGGAATAAATGATAGCGTACTTGGGCCTGTGATGCAGACACCGAACCAGTATACAGCCAAATACATGTTGATGGCTGTACGTGAGGCCTAAGATATCCAGTAGAGCTGACAACTGCACAGACTGTTGCAGATTGTCCACAGTTGTGCCACCTACTTATGGAATGGTTGTCATAAAACCTATTCTGTTCGCTGAAGTACTGGCAAGTCAATGCAGACTGAGGTTACAAAATCAGGACAGACAGGTCAGTGTCACACATCATACCCATCTGAACACACGTGTTCATGCCAATCCTGTTTAACACTGTATGCATGCACATATGTCTTGCAACTACACCTGCCATGAGTCAGTAGCTCTATCTTTGACATAAATAGCATGTGACACATCTGGACACCCACAGTCCAATCTGTTGCACAACTACACACTCCTCAATACTAACTAAGCCCTGCCATGCCCAGCAGAATTGGTTGCTGCTACCGCAGTCACTGCCACCCACAGTAGCATGTCAAAGGCCTTCAGGGTAGGACATGTGTCACAAATATGAATGCATGTCCTAAATGCAACCTACCACTCTCTGGATGGCACTATTATGCAACATATGTACCAGAGGCACATCTCATCTGAACTGTTATGGGTACCCTCATCCTGGCTATGCTGTCACAGAGTGGATACTGCTCCCTCACTTACATATACAACTTGCTGTCCCCCAATGTGGTCACAATTCCCAGTATGACTCCTGGCTGGAATACAGCAGTATGTTCCGCCACCTAACATAGCTCCAAAACACCTAGAACAGGCCATCCATACAATGCCCATACATAAAGGGTTGGGGAGATGGTCAGGTGACATGGACATGTGTTACAGTCTCCCTCTACAAATATACACAGCTGATAGAACAGCATTAACTGCAGCAGTATGTACATTCAGATAAAAAATATGCAGGGCACTCACATCTGCCTTTTTCCTTACTGACCCCAACACATACTGTTAAACAGTGAACTGTCACAGAATCGGAAAGTCTGTTAACAATGGCCAAACATAGCATGCAACACTGTGTACATACCACATCAATCCAAACAGTGGGCAGCATTTCTACCTACCCTCTGTGATGTTGCAAATCCCACACCTCGATAATGTCCTCCTCACAGGCCAAGAAAAGGGCCAAGGCCTACATGAAGGCCTTAATTATAGCACTGTGTTGCCATGCCATTGGCTACTGAAAATGCAACACAGCTGTTCTGGATATTATTAGCAAGGGTGAGTCACAGATTGGTGCACAGGCAATCACCTGTTCATGAGCATTACCTACAAAAGGCAAGCTGCTGCCTATGGTAAACAGGTCTGTGACTTTCTTCATGAAGACAGACTGCACTTTCCTAGGAAAATGCACACTGGATTTCTGCTCACAAAGGAGTAAATCACTACAAAAGGTATGTCATAGAATTCCCCATGTAATGGAATGCAGATGGGGGGGATGCGGTCATGGGAAATAGGAATTCCAACAGTAGGTCTCAACATATCTTGGAATGACATGTTGCTGTTAGTCAGCTGTCAAGCACCTACAGTCTTCCCTTTTGGCTCTGTCTGCACTGACATAGATCACAACTTTGACCCCCCGATTCCCCCCAGCAATGGTCAGCTCACATACGAATGCTACTGGATTGTCTGTTGTACAACAGTGACATTAACTACTGGGGGATGCAGCTGGCATATCACATCGTGCACGGTCTGGGAGCCCCTCTCAGTCTGTGAATGTTATACAGGCATAGTTCAACCATGGTCCAGGTGTCCATGACTGTTCTTGATGTACTCTGGCTAGGCCACTGTGTACTCCACACCTCTATCTCATTGACTGACCACTATGGCTAGCATACTTGGGACCCCCTGCAGCAGGACAGCAGGTTATAGGCAGTAGTAGTGGGGGACACAGGCTCCACCTCAGCAGCAGTGTGTACATATTGAGCATACAGATATTAATGTACTATTACTATGTTGTGAGGGGGTCTGCCATGTCACAGACATTCCCCACAGTCTGGGTACAACCATTACATATTGTCCAACTGGTTTTCAGACATCCACATTTGTCTGGTAGGGGGTCCACATACATCAGGCACATGTACACATTCCACAAACATCTGTGTACTGCAGATGTCGGACACCTACCAAGAGGAAACCCTACACCACATCTGCACTGCTCTCGGGTATTGTGTAGCATACATTGCCGAAATGTCCACATACACATAGTATCAGTCACATATTTGCCGGATGGTGGCTATATGACATGGTACTGTAACGTTGCCCATAGGGGACACACCACAGTAGATGGCAGTGATGGGTGTGGACACAACAGTCTGTCACAGCACACAGGCCATAACTGATATACCTAGGATCATACAAGGTTACTAGGCTATGGGCCCTGAGCCCCCATAAGCCTAGCCCAGATATTAGCCCATGTGTATGCAAGGCAGCATCTGATGCCACAGTCCAACAGGGACACAGGTGGTATCTCAAGGGTGTATGTGCTGTTAACCATCCAGTTGCTCAGGTTCTGCTTACAAAGGTGTAAATAGCTACCCTGCCTGATGTGGAAAGGGTGTCCATTCCACAGCAGGGTGAGCGTGTGGGACACACATCTGAGCCACCAACAAGACCAGTTGATATTATATACCAGGTTAAGGACATGTGTGTAGGTTAAAAGAGTGGAGCTTCAGTTGCACTTGTGCAGCAGTCCCAACAAAGTGTAGTCCGTGACTGCCTTGTATGCCAGATAGAGGTCACCTCCGAGGAGTATGTATGAAACTGGGTAGAGAAATGGGCTTATATAGTCTGTGTGTGCATTTTAGATATTTGAGGCCCTGGTATTCCCTGGTGGGGAACCTCTGTGATATCCCCAGTTGCTGCATGTGCCGTGTGAGGCAAATGACAAACTGGGCATTATACTCAATGGGCCGTATTGGAGGAAATACATGGATGTTATGACCCCATGTCCCTTGGATGACATACCCTTATGTAGGAGGTGGGTCATGTAGGAGGTTTCCCTTACAACAGAATCAACATGGTGGTGAACTGTCATATTGCCAACCTGTGTGCACAGATCCCTCATTGATTGCGTGCCTAGGATGTTGTTAGTACTGTGATAATATTTTGGGACGTCAGTTTCCCCAAAGAGGTTGACACTGCATTTTCTGGTATGCAGCCTGAGGCCAGGTTTCTGGCACCCATCATGCGTCTGCTTCAGACCCTCCTAGGCAGGTGTCCACATCAGGTTCCCATTATATAATCGAAGATGCAATCCTTCGAATGCATCTTGATCGAACTTGAAAGCACGAAACAGCATATAAGCAATTTACTTTCCTGGGAAAGCCGCCCCCGTTACTTTGCTGTTTTTGTCATTGTAGTGTGATCTTGGAGTGGATATATTTATTTTATTTATTTATTTATTTAAATTTGTTGACCGGGAGTGTCCGACTGGATGTGGGTCCATTTTCAGCGGAGGCCCGGGGAGAAAAGTTCCACAGTAAAATAAACAGACAGTAGTTGCATTGGATTACATAGTGATTAACAATTTAACATAGAAATTACTTACAACATATTTACAGATGAAGAACATAGTACATCAGTAGACAACTAGAATCTTTATCTGTGAAGTACATAACAGGCATTAACAAATGTAACAATGAGAAGTTCCTGCTGTATAATAAGTACTAGGCTTATGAGCATCTGAGCTTGCTATCATCAAGGTAGTTAGTGGAGGTGAAAGAAAGGTAGTAGTTGGATGGGGTGGATGATATTAGAGTGGGAGTTGCAAGGGCATAGCCAGCATGTTTTAGGTGCGCTTTTAATAAAGTTTTGAAGTTGGTGCATGATGGTATGGAGGTAATTGTGGGTGGGAGTGAGTTCCATAATTTGGCTATGGCGCAAGAGAATAGTGCTTCACCAGCAGAGTTATTGGCTTTAGTGATCTGCAAGTGAATTTGTTGCTGGCTCTTAGTGGTCTGGTGGTGCGATAGGGTTGGAGTAGATTCTGGAGGGATGGGACATTTAGTGGATGGTTTACTAGTTTGTGGGTGAGTGAGAGTTGATACCACTGAAGGAGGTGAGGGAGTTCAAGCCAGCCCAGTTCAGCAAGTGAGAGACAGTGGTGACCACGGTAGGATGCCCCTGTGGCGAATTTTGCGATTTTGTTGTAGCAGGTCTCTAGCTTGTTTAGATCACATTGCCTTAGGTTGGTATATACTGGAGAGGCATAAAGTAGGGTGGAGATAAGGTGGGAATTTGCTATTGAAATCTTTGCTGCTTTGGTGAGAAATTGTTTATTTCTGTATAATGCTCCTAGTTTTTTGTGGACTTTTTTTATGGTCATAGGTTCATAGGTTCATAGGTTCATACTAGGCTATCTGCCCGAGGGCATTCTTTATTACAAACCCCCATCGTTTTCGTTTTTTAGGCCACCCCTTTAGTATGGGGAACTATACCCATTATTTTTCTGTGCCTCTGTCGAGCAGTGACACTGAGGTAATCCCTGGGGTATATCTGCGGTCATGGATATGTGAATGTCAAATTTTAGTTTATTGTTTATTTCCACTCCTAGCAATTTGGTGTGTTCAGTTGGGTATATAGTGGTGCTGTCTTTTGCTGTGATGTTAAAGTGAGAGTTGTTTTGAGTATGTTTGGTGGGTTGGAAGATGAGTAGTTTAGTTTTGTTTGGGTTGAGTATTAATTGGGCATCGGATAACCATGTTTCAACAGAGGAAAAGGCTTCCTGTGTGACTTTTTGCAGTTTGGGTAAGGACTGGGCTGAGCAGATGATGGTAGAGTCATCCGCATACTGGATGAGTGTGCCATGTTTGGTGGCAGAGGCTAGATTATTGGTGTAAACAGAGAAAAGTAGGGGTCCAAGGATGGATCCTTGGGGAACCCCTATGGAGACAGGTAGTTGGGGAGATATGTCATTCTGCCATACAACGGATTGTTGGTGGTCAGACAGGTAACTCTGAAACCAGTTGGTGACTGATTGTGAGAAGGATAGGTTATTGAGGACAGAGATAAGTTGTTTGTGTGGGACCATGTCAAATGCTTTAGATAGGTCTAGGAAAGTAGCAGAGGAGAGATAGCCATTGTTTTTATGCTGAAGGATAGTGTTTGTAAAGGAGAGTAAGGCAGTGGTGGTGCTATGGTTTCGTCGGAAACCATGCTGAGTACTGGAAAGGAGGTTGTTAGTAAGGAGGTAGTGTGAGACCTGAGAGTGTATGCATCTCTCTAGTATTTTGGAGAGTGGAGAGAGAATAGCTATGGGGTGGTAATTGGTTAGTTCTGCAGAGGGTCCGCCTTTGTGGAGGGGAATTATATGTGAGACTTTCCACAATGTAGGAACGTAACTTTCTGACAGAGATCGGTTAATCAAGATGGATATTGGGTAGGCCAGAGCATCAGCTGCAATTTGTAGGTATTCACTTGGGAGGTTGTCTGCTGGTAATTTGGTGGGTTTAAGTTTAGTTAAGAGTTTTTTAATGTTGGAGGTAGGTACAGGAGAAAAAGAGAAGGCAGTGGGGAGGTTACTAGTTGGAGGGGAGGGGGGTTGTGTTGTTTAGCTAGTGATAGTATGGTTTGGGTGAAGTGTGTGTTGAATGAGGTAGCAATATTTTCTGAGGAGTGAGGGATGTTAGGAGGAGGGGTACTGACTTTACCTGGGTGGAGGATGGATTTTATGGAGGACCAGAATTGTTTGGGGCTGTGTTGTGAGGAGTCTAGGGCAGACTGGTAGTATTGGAATTTGTCCCGTTTTATTAGCTTTTTGACACTATTGCGTAGTTCTAGGAATTTCTGTCTAGCTGTGGGGGTTTTGGTTTTGCGCCAGTGCTCCCAGGATTTATCCCTGTTTTTCATTTCTGACTTAGTGGTTTTCTGTAGCCATGGGGAGGGTTGTGCTTTGGTTCTGGAAAATCTTATGGGGGCATGGTAATTAAGGATGTTCAGGAAGGTAGTATTAAAAGATTCAACTGCATCATCTAGACCGAGGTACTCTAGAGCATGCCAGTTACATTCTTTGAGGGATGAGATGAATGTGAGTGGGTTAAAGTTTATCTTTTTACGTTTTTGACGATAGATGACAGGTTTAGCTTGGTACAGGTATTTTTGAGTAGGAATGTTGGGGAGTGATCACTGAGGCTATCTGATAAGCAGCCTGTTATATATGACTGGGGGTTCTTACTGACTAGTATCCAATCCAGGGTAGAGTGCTTGCTGGAGTTTTTATTTATCCTTGTTGGTGACTGGACTAGTTGGGTGAAGCCATGAAGGTGTATATGATGGGTTGGATTGTTGCCAGAACAGGATTGCCAGTCAATATTGAAATCACCTAAGATGATAGTTTCTTGGGGGAGATGGTGGGTAGACCAGCTGAGGAGGTTTTCTAGTGGAGAGATGTTTTGGCCAGGTGGGAAGTAGCATCCAATTATGTTGATGGTTCTGTTTCGGTTAATTTTGAGGTTGGTATATATTATTTCTTCATTGCCTATTTGTGGAGCGGATGATTTTAAGATCTGGATGTTTAGATGTTGTTTAAATATTATAGCTACACCACCTCCTTTTTTGTTTAGCCGGTCTACTCTTAGTATGCCATAACCTGTAGGGAGTATTTGCTCACTGGTAATGTGAGGTTTTAGCCAAGTTTCTGTCAGGACGACTATATCTGGGGAGTATAAGTCTATGGTGGCATGGAGTTCATGGACTTTGTTGGATATACTTCTAATATTTAAGCTTAGTAGAAGGAAGTCACTTGGCTTTCTATTGGCTGTAATATGGGAGAAGTTGTGATTTCTAGTCTGATTATGAGGATTGGGGTTGGAGATGGTAGGGCCAGGGTTGGGGTGGATGTCTCCACTTAGGGCTAGTTTTGATATGCATGAGATTTATTTAAGTAGGGGGGTGTGGCGGGCACAGCCCCCCACTTTACGTAATGTTTTGACGATTTTTTTTTTTTTTTTGTGGAATGGCAATCTTTTTTACCTGGGGAAAAAAAAATCACTGTTTCGAGTCTTAGGGATTGTAAGCTTTCGTTTACATGGGGTTGATAAATCAGCGTTCGCTTTAAGTGTCCGCTGATTTAATATAGACCTTACACATCAGTAGGGAATCCGGTGACAGCACATAGCAAGCAGTTGCCTGCAGACATGATGGTTGCCCATAGCCTGCACATCAGAAGTGTACATCACACATAACAGAGGCCCACCACAGAACACCAGGTGGCGCCGCTAGTTATGGGTCAACTGCTTGAGGTGGAGTCCCCTATGTGGATTAGGTGGGTCATGTCAGCACGGCAGTGTGCTACCCAGATGGTAACATATGGTGTGATGCATACTTGGAAGTGTATATCTGTTATGGCCAAGTGGGTTATACTGTCAAAGTCTATGTCCAGGTCAAGGCAGTGTGCACTCTCACCCCCCCCCTGCATGGCTTTGGTGACTGTGTCAAAGAGGCCAACCGAGTGCAACAGACATGATCCCTTCCTTGACGAAGCCCAACTGTGCATGATGGTGTGTGTGGAGGCCACCAATGTCCTTGCTAATGAGGTTCACTATAAACTGTGCTATGGGCTTGCAGATCAGCCTAGTTAGGCTGATGGGTGTATAATGTAACACATTGGTGGATGCCCAACCTTAATGTAATGGGGTGATCGTGGTTGTCCTTCCCCACAGCTGGGACAAAAGCAGTAGTCAGGCCTCCTTTGAATACAGTGCCTTATGGTGTTGCAAGATCATGCTTGGGGTCATGTAGGATGCATCCTGTGATGTGACAGGCTCCCATGGCGGCTGCATTCCATAACTTTCACATGGCAGTGGTGACCTGTTGACTACATATAGGAGAAGGGGGCAAGTACTGATAAGGTCCTGATGCACTGATGGGGGAGACAGGGGGCAAAGCCTACACTGACTGTCAGGCATCAAGTATGCTAGACATACAGCAATGGTATAGGTGTCCTTGTCCACCACAAGTGAGCAGATTCAAGTGCATCTTCTGATGTTCCAGACATGTGCAAAAGGGGAAGATTATCGTCTGTAGTGGATGTTGACAATGTGGGTTCTGTGTTTGCTGTGTAGGTTTCCAGGAGTGATCCCATTTCACTTGTTCACGCTAAGGATACATTGCTCCAAAATGGGCACCTGCTCCTACTTTGTCTCGAATGGCAGTATGTCATGCCTGTTACAGAAACTATTTCTTGCAGATGTCCACCAGACAGGTGCATCTATCATTGCAGAGGATGATGTAGTCCTGTGAGGTATACCTGACTCCATGCATCTATACAAATGTAGGTATAGCTCATGTGTATCTGTGGATATTGGTGCCAGTTCCTACAGAGGGGATGGGGGTGGTAAAGCTGCGTAAACCACTCCACAGAAGGCTGTATTCCATGTTGGAGGTGTATGTATGTCTAACCCTAGCTAGATGGGTATTGTGGGAGAGGGTGACAGCAAACATGACCACATGATTGTTGCTTTGTGCCAAGGAGGATGACACTATGGATGCTGCACTGGTAAACCGTTGTGTAATTACATCTCCAACACACCTTCACCTCATGTGGGGGTAGCCCCTAGCTGCACCAAGGTGTTTGTAATTCCAGTGTTGATGGCTCTCTGGCCATTTGTGTGCTGGCATGGGTACCGTCTTCCAATGTATGTTTGGTTCATTCAAGTAACCTGGGATCAGGGTACAGACCCAAATCCTACTACGGTTGATGAGGTCCATATAGACAGAATGGGCTTCCTGGTCACATGTGCTGGCCAGTAGCTAGCTATGGTTTGAATAGGTGTATTGGCAATGGCCAACTGCCCCTGCAGTGTCGATGTGCATCTTACTGCCTGTACAGTGTGGAGGTGTGTATGTGTCTCATATATATACTGAAACCCATGTCCCATGACATTACCGCTCACACTTTGGAGTCTGACAGTATGATAGGATGGTTGACCAGGTAAGGCTAAGGTGCTCTCTGGAGCTTTGAACTAAGAGTCTGTGACTGCACAGATGTCAGCACTTCCCAGGTTTAAGAATGCTTGCACTCAGGGTAAAGTCATGTGTAGCAGCATGACCTTCAATGTCTGCTGCACTGACAGTTGTATGTTGGTAGTGATAACCTCACCACTTTTCCTAATGAAAACACTATGGGGGTGGCGAGAACCATTGCCAAATGCGTGAAGGCCAGTTGAGACAGATGGAGGCCATCTCTGGCAAAGCATTGCGGTCTGTTGACCATATCATTCCAGGCTCTCAGGTATGCGAACTCCCTGGAATATCACAAGATAACAGGCCACATGTTAAGATCAATCATTTCCGGATTGTATTGCAGCATCAGTCTGGGTGACAGCGGAATGCTGCATAAGGCTAGAGACATACCTGCCTGGGACACAATCAGCATGCTTGCTCATGTCTCACTGCATATAGTCCAGGGAGGTACATCTCAGGTCATGTACGCCAGCATGGAGTGTGACTGACTCATGACAGTGCCCGTTGGTGAGAGACAGCAGTGCTTACACAATATGGCGGATTCTGTCATCTGACACACAAGTAACTGTGACCATCCACATATACAGCCAGGTGAGAGGCACATCAATGTCACTCACAATGGAGTCTCCTGTGTGTAATGTATTTGATATGTGGGGGCGCCTTCGTGGCTGTGGTATGTGCTGTGTAGGCCTGTGGCTTTCACATGTGGCTTTGCCTCGGAGGTCTCCTTTGTTTGTGGATGTGTATGTTGAGGATCTCTGCATATGTGTGTTGTGTAGTTGTGGGTGTGTGTGGTGTACTGATTGTGTCGACAGCCTGCTCAGGGACAGATATGTGGGCTTGACAGGGAGAGAGCATGGACTGTAGGTTCCTAATGTCACTGCATCTCTCAGTGTGCTCCTTGCTGGTGTTTACAGATGGCTGTCTGTCCCTGTACATGAGGCAGTTGCTACACTGTGCCAGGATGCTCATATCAACCGGACTGGTAGAGGAAACTGTAGGACACTGTCCAGCCATATATTCCAAAATCTGAGTGAGGAAGGCCAGGGACACCTAAGGGGTGGGTCTACAGCCCAGGTGATTGCTACAACAGCAGGAGGCTGACACCACCGCATACAATGTAGACAGGCTATGAACAAGCAGTAAATAGATGCAACATGAACATGCATTTGAACACCTTACATGACATGCAGTAAGTAGCAGGAAACCTCAAGATCAGGAGGGCAATGCATGACGTGTTGCCACTATGTTGCGGATAGCCGCATACATACTGTGGTGATAGATGGCAGAATACGATGTGGGAATTAGTGGTGGATAGTGCTGGCAAATGTGGATGTGCAGGGTGTGTACATAATGGTGAGTAATGTATGTGGTTGTAGGATTTATTCCCTTCATGTCTTTCAGGAGGGATGTCCCACCATAGGAATCCATCTTTCTCAGAAGCAGCAGACACTGATGCCATAATTGATTACCTCAGACTCCATCACCAGGAGTCACCATAACCAGTGAGAACGCACTGCACTGTGGGCAGACCTCATGGCATTGGTTAATCATGGGGCCACCATGACAGGAGCTATGGGCAGGTCTAATAGTGTGCCACTGATGCAATACACCATGCATGTCAAAGGGCCACAGCTGTGGCCAGGGACCTTGCTGGTACCGGTGGAGGGCTTGCTACACAACCACTACTCTCTGCCACAGAGGAGTTCCTGGCAAACCTGGGTTCAGCCACCAGCTCACAAGAATCGATCACACCATATGTCGTGGAGGTGGGTGGCACAGCTTCCACAGCCGGGGAGAATCAAGGCAAGCCTCCAGATGTCATCACATTAATACTGTACCATTCATAGTGGCAGCCTCTGCATACCTGTACACGTCAGGTCAATCTGCATTTGTGGGGGGGGGGGGTTGTAATGCACACGTGTGCACACATACTATGAATGTCAGCAATGTGGATAGTATCACAGTTTATACAGTACATGCTGATATAAGCACATTTCCTGCACCAATGCCACATTTGTGTCTCCTGACAATACCTCCTCCCCCACAAA
Source organism: Protopterus annectens (assembly GCF_019279795.1). Taxonomy (NCBI): domain Eukaryota; kingdom Metazoa; phylum Chordata; order Ceratodontiformes; family Protopteridae; genus Protopterus; species Protopterus annectens. Next base: position 707,346,979 of record NC_056747.1, on the reverse strand, counting down.
TCTATAGGTACATCTGGTGCGGCCGGGGTCCATCATCCTGTTGCCGGTGAGTGTGGAACTGTTTTGTTATGGCTCATCTATACCCTAGGCATGTTAAGGGCTGCCAGTTTGCCACAGATACAACTATTAAATGTAGCCAAATTGCAATGTTCACTTGTGGAGGGGTGCATGCAATGCATTACATTGGTAATCACAGTAGCATATTTGCAGGTGCTGTGACATATTAGCACATATTTTTGTGAAGGTGTAGGCAGTCTGCTATAAACAGGTGCATTACTATTGTGGAAACAGTTACACTGTGTTGTAAGTGAAGGTCCGTCACATACACTGATGTCACTTATCTCACAGTGTATAGTGGTAGCAACATTAACTGGATGCAGCTGCACTGCATGTTAAGGGCCTGTCTTTTGCGAGTCTGTTGTGGTCTGCTTGTGTGTTGTACATGGTATCAGTCATAAGGCATGGTCTGTCTAATCCATTTGTGGCACCTCACGTGTGTGTGTGTGTGTGTGTGTGTGTGTGTGTGTGTGTGTGTGTGTGTGTGTGTGTGTGTATGTGGATCAGCAGACATATTGCAGGAATTAATGTAATCATGTCATCTTCCCCTCACAGGTGACCATGGGGGTTGGAGTGTGTCCCCCTCACAACCTGTCAGTGTCTCAGCCCCCAACTACCCCACCTGTGCCTCCCTATGACCACCATCAGAGTCCAATGAAACTATACCATTGGTTGACATCCCACTTCTTCCCCCATGTCCCTACACAGAGATGGACCATCCTCAATATGGCATGCGCACTGTCATCATGTGATTGGACATATGTCATTCTGTGATCGCCTTATGTCATTCCGCTGATGTAGTGGAAGTGTGAATGTAGTGATGGGAGTGGGGAGTAACTGTGAATGTCTAAGAAGGCAATGTGTCTGAAGTACGGCAGGTGATGGATCAGGCGACTCATCACACAGTCACAGTAAAACACGGTAGTCACAGCTCCACCAGTGGCAGTAGGCAGTACACTACTGGGTCGGTGGTGCTGCGTGGGGCCCTGGACCACAATGTGACAGGCCATGGGCACAGTGTCCTGGTGGGTCCTATCAGCATATACCACGCATATACTGGTCACTGTCAGCATATACCACCGCATCTGGCCCTAGGCATGGTGGTGCCAGTGCCACTCCTGGTGGTGCCCATGCCACCCCATATGGTCAAGACTGATCATGTCATTCCCATGTCACGGTTCTAGCCTGACAACATACCCCTCATGCAGGGTTAGCACATCACTTGACTGTGTACACACACACACACCCATCAGCACTCTAGGTACAGTCACCACACACACCTGCCTCTGACACCACTAGGCACACACAGCTCCTCCACACACCACACACAGCAGGCTGCACACCCACAGCCTTCATTTCCCCTCACCACAATCACCACATGTCATACCATACACCACACAACCCTGTCATCAGGGGCATGCACGATGTGCATGGTATGTGTGCTACAGCTATGAGTAGTATAGTGTGTGTGTGCAATGGTATGTGTGTAGTGCAGTAGAGTTATGCCTGATGTCTCATGAGTTGTACATAAATTGTATGTATCTCTTTGTCATGCTGCTGTATTGCTGTGTGTATGTTTGTATGTTAGTATTTGTTGACTGCTGTCTCTTCTTCTGTTGTCTTTCTGTGTTGAAAGTGTCTGTCTGTGTGTCTATGCCATGGGATCTGCTGCCAATACAGCAAATGTGATCTCCTCAAAAACATGCAATGGGTATGGCACTGTAAGGTATGGCTGTATATTGTGCATGGTTGCATATGTGAACAAAAGGGACAGGTGTGGTGGACAACAATACATAACATACTAATCTGCATATTACTCCTGATACAGCTGGTTATAAAATAAAAAATTCAGGATTTCACATTCCATGGGATCTCAGGTTCATAGGATCATAGGTTAATAGGGTAATGGCCAGGGTACCTTTTACTCCCTAGCCATCACTTCAATCCTGGCCTGTCCTCCAGTCCTTGAGGGACACAGGTGCAACAGAGGGACGGATTTGGTTTTCCATCCACTGGTTTCCATCCACTCATCATGAGTCTGCATGCATGGAGAGTCATGTCTGGGAAGTGCATTCCTGGAAGTGCATTCCTGAGACAGGGTTGCTTGGTTCTCAAAGCTCTCCAGCAAGTTTTTTTTTGATTGCATATCAGATTCATGCGTGGCCGTGTGTGAATGTGATCACATATAACTCACATATATGGGCCAGCTGGGGGGAGCAACATTGCCAGAGAGAGCCCCAGCCCACCTGTGGACATGTCCAATACTGACTGGGGCACTACTGATTTGAGGCTGTCTGGCTACATCAGATGTTGGATGCCATAGATTATCTTTGTGGTGAACCACGTACAAGGATTTTCTGACCACTGCCACTACTTGATGCTAGGTTGTGGTTTTGTGTGTGTGTTGTTGAGGTTGACCTGGGGGCATCATGTGGGCCATGCTTGCCATATGGTATATTATTGTGCTATGCTTGAGCTTGTGAGAGGCAAGCCCACCATTCCATACCCGATGTAAAAACCCATTGCAGTGTGTCATCAGTCAGTTTTGGTTTGGTCAAGTAGTCACCACCACACACCGCTGTACTCTCTCAAAATATGGTGGGTGGCAGGGTGGTGGCAGTTATGCTACGGGTGGGGTCATTGGGGCAAGCACTCACTCACAGGGGCTCCACACATATTGCACAGATACAGGCGCGGGTCTATAGGGTCTACTTTTACTTTTTAGTTATACAATAATTGAAGATATAATAATATAAAATCAAAAATCAAAAAATGGCTGATTTCAACGCCCAGAGAAGAATTCGATTGTTATGCAGCGCCCTGCCCTCCTATCCAGAGAGAGAGATCTCGGAGTTGGTATATTTAGTTAGGGGGTGGGGGGCACAGCCCCCACTTGATTTTGGTTTAAAAGTTTTTTTTTTCATATGGCCAAGGGAATTCTTTCCCTGCATGACATTGGTCGTACGTAATTTTTGGATTTCAATATTACCAGCTCAATCTTTAGGTATTCAAGTAACTATAGTTTCAGTCTGGTAATATAGAACCACACAGACATAGGCAGAGTAGAGTAGAGTTCTCACCTTATGAAATATGCAATGTGGGGCACTTGTAGTATCGTGAGAGTTGGCATGACAAACCATACCCACAGCAAGTACAAAGGACAGGACTTTGCTTTATCTTCCAATATGACCGTTTATTTTTGTCACATTAGTTTATGCTATTTCTCATAACATTAATTTGTTTCTGGTGTACAATGACTGCTTTATGCAACTACTAAACAACTTTAGGAAATGTTTGTTGTCCTACACACTTGGGACTTCTATACTGTTTGAGCTGTTTTTACTGGTCACACCTGGCCAAACATGGACTGTAACCTACAGGGTGGGACAGTTTGTGGCCAAACCTATCACCTGTACAGATTCCAGCAGAATGTCCTGATGTTTGCCACATACTTCTGGTCCATTTTTCATAACATTGTGGTTTTCTGGCAAATTAATGGTAAATCATTAAAGACAGAAGTTAGGCAATGACAGATATTTTATTTTCAGACTTCATATTCTTCCAAAAAATCATGCTAATCCACAATCAACTTTTTATGTTTGTAAGAGCAATATTTAAAAACTGCCCCTATTTGGCATTTGCCCTGCTTTTCTGTATGGTTTTATCCAGATTTTTTGCTCCAAGGGGTTGAGAGGTATCATGGTGGAGCTAACACAGCCCCACTGCTGTAAGAGGATATGCATTCACACACACATAAATCACAAAGTTCCTAGTTTTCGGAATAGAACCCCTACCTATCTAGGTATATACACTATAGCACTACACACATATCACATGCTTATGTGCCTGGAGAGTGTCTAATGGTGCATCTAAGGTGAATGACAACAGCAGTTCCTGTAAAGTAATCCTATGGGGGGATTCACAGGGTGGAACAGGCCCTCAAAATGGTATAACCATTGCACACACAAGGCAGCCACACTGCTACAGGGGATATGCCACACAAACACACACAAGCAGGCCCTGTAAAGTAATCCAATGGGGGGGGTTTAACATCTATTGGCATTGCACACACAGACAAGACATATGCACCGCTGGAGGCGGATAGTTACACACACACACCGAGTTGCCATTGTTGGGATTAGAACACCTACCTATCAAGCTGTATACACTATAGTGCTACATACTTATTACATGTGCCACAGACGTTGTATTTGCAGAGTGCCTAATGGTGCATCTAAGGTTGATGACATTAGCAGGCCCTGTAAAGTAGGCCAATGGGGGGGTTCACAGGTAGGCACAAGCTTTAACATATGTATTGGCATTGCACATACATAGGTAGGAACTACACACAGCTGCAAGGGGATATATTTACACACTCCCATACACTCACTGAGTTGTTGTGATTAGAACCACTACCTATCTAGATCTTTACACTATAATGCTACGTAGTTATCACATGCGCCATGGAGCTTATGCATTTGGATAGTGTCAGCCACTGCTGCTGGGGTGGATGACATCATTAGCTGCTAACAGGGAGGCAACTGTTGTGGAGGACACCAGTTGCAGGGCCATAAAATGAATGACCATTGCACAGACATAGGCCTGTTGGGGCATGTGTATTTTGCTGTGTGGAATGTATATGCAAACACACAAGGCAGCCAATGAGAACCCCTACCTACCTATTTACTATTACACACTACTGTTCACCATACTATTTGCACACGCCAATGATTACAACTGGTGTACGAGTGGCTGCAGCACTACATCACACTATGCTTTTATGGGTCTCTCTCTCTCTGTCTCTCCCTTTCTGTCTGCCTCTCTATATAATGGTATACATATATGTGTCTATTAAACCCAGAAGATAGAGATATACATGTGCCACATACAAACTGATAAAGGTAATCATGTCTGATGGGGACAGGGAAAGACAGCTGAGGTATACATAGCTCACTGTATGCACAGAGATATATGGACATCACTGTTCTCTAGTCAGAAGTGGGTTCAGACATGGACTGAAATTAGCCAAGCGTAGGAGCATGTCCCATATGCCCATCATTAATTACAATGGGACTCCAGGTAAGAACTACCTGTACTCCAGTCCAGGAGATTTTTGTGCTACAGCCAGTTATCTGCTGGACCTGGTGGAACAGTCCAGCAACTCCCCGATATACTGCCTGAGGGATTTCCTGGCTGTGTGCTGTCTGCAATATCTGACCCATATGTAGGGTGTGCACAGTGTGTGCTGGACTGAACAGAGTTTTGCATAATATGTGGTACATTTTACATAGCACTGTGATTGCTTGGTACATCAGTGGCAGATTATAGATTGATGTGAGGAAACGCTGACAGACATTTGGGTTACCGACTGCATACACTGCAGGGAACCTATGCTACTACACAAACTGTTGTATTCCGCATTTTACATTAGTCTGGCCAGTAGTTCATCCTTCCCCCCATTATATATGGGCATTTGTCCTGCCCTGCTCCAGTTCCTGGCTTTGTCCACAGTTGCTGTTCGATGCAGGTGTAGGTATGCTGTGACTGGTGTAAGAGATGTTACACCACACACAGGAGTATGGACTTCACACCTCTGACTGTACCTGTTTTGCAGGTTGTCCAGCATAGTGCCCCATACGTCTGCTCTGCTCCTCAGACATTTTGTCTTGTACTGTTACTGTAAGGCTACATGTTGCTCAAACCTCTCATACTCTTACAGCCATTAACGTAGACAGGGCCATATACAACAGTGGGATATAGGCCCACACATGGGGACATGATTTTAATATTGCTCTTACAAATCTAGACAGTTGGTGGAATGGTTTTGTATTAGCATGCATTTTCCAATAGGTATGATGTCTGCACCTCACCTGTCTTATTAGTCGCTCACACCAAACTTTAGTAATTTGCCAATAGTTTGCCAGAAAACTGCAAATGTTATGACAGACAGAACAGATATACAAGCCATAAATGTGGACATTCTGTTAAACACTGTAAATTTGTGGGGTATGGATAGTGCCCACTGACTTGTACGTACGGACAGTTATGTGACAGCCTTTATATCCTGCTGCTACACTGACTTAATACAACATGTTGTTCTACTAGCCACCGTCTAGGTTACTGAGGGCTGTGTACTGTCCATATCCATGGCCTTCTGTCTCTCCATTTTGTCCGTCTTTTTCCAGCTTTTTTGAAGTAAGAAATATTGACATATGGACAGTCTGTAAAACTCCTACCATAGCTGTAGCTCACATGCAAAACTGCAGTTGCAGCCAGTCTCCAACCATGTACCACATCAACCATGGTAATGCACTTACCCACTAAGCCACAACAGCCACCAGACAGAGCAGTTTACTCCCCAACACTATCAACCACAGACAAACAAAGCACTTTGACCCTTGGATATTGGGGAAATGGTATATGTCACCAGGTTGATTGGGACAGCCCAGGGATTGTGTGGTCTGATGCTACTACCTTGCAAACATACTGTGGCTGCAGCTGTATAGGGACATAGGTGTGTTGGGGGTAGGGGACTCTAGCAATGACAGTCAAGCATCTGTCCTGTGACCCTGCTGTACGTCATTCCTTCACACAGTGCATTGGGTTTTGCTGACTTGGGGCATACTGCATATTAAGGGTCAGCCAGTATTGGACAGAGAGTTCCTGTTGTCCCACACAGCTATCAGCAGCTATCCCGGTAGCTCACTATTCCCTTGCATACATGCAGCAGGTCCGTACATATGCTACCATGGTCTACTACCATGGTCTACTACCCCATTCATTTGTTATAAAGAAGAGCAACTTGCCATGTGCCATCAGTGGTTGAGAACAGTGTTTCAGGGCTGTGTCTGTCTGATGCATGCTTTACACAGCCAATACATGGTAAAGTACAGGTTGTGTGGTATGGCTGGCATCCTTTTTACTACGTGAGCCGGAGTGAGGTATCCGTCCCTAGGTCATCAGTGCATGTACTATGCGTTCCCTCTTTGCCAAGGCCAGGGCATAATGGGCAGACCTACGTCTGCCTACAGGGATAGGCTCAGGAGGGTCCTCCTCTGAGTCCCCCTGTGGCTGTGGGGACCCTGGCACTGATGGGGGGGCTGTGTGTCCCTTCCCTGTGATATTCCTGCTGCAGGATCATATTGTGTAGCATGGCACAAACTGTCAACATGTGTGCACATGTGGCTTGAAAGTGCTGCAGGTCTCCACCAGATATATCAAGGCAGTGGAACCGTGACTTCAGCAGCCCAAACACACGTTCTATGATGCTCTTAGTTTGTGCGTGTGGCTCACTGTGGCATTCTTCAGTAAGTGTTTGTGCATTTCTGATGGGTGTCATCATCCACAGTTCTAGTGCGTAGCCAGCATCCCCCACTAGATGGCCGTATGAGATGTCCCCCCTGGCAAATGTCTTGTACAGCTGTGAGGCATGCCAGATGCAAGAGTCATGATACACATCCATGATAATGCCCTGGGCATTGCACACAACCTGGCAGTTGATGGGAGTGATACCCTTGCGGTTGACGTAGACCCTACTCTCTTAACCAGGTGGTGCTTTGATGTGCATGAGTGCAGTCTATGGTACCTAGTACCTCAGGGTAGTGTGCTACATGGTGGAAGAGACCCACATTGCTGACCCTCTCCTCAGGGGTGCAGGGTAAATAAATGTGCTCACTAGCATGTGTTTGCATGGTATCCAGGAACTGGTGGAGTACCCTGGATGTAGATGCCTGTGAGATCCCCATTATATCCCCAGAAGATCTTTGAAAAGTATCTGTAGCTAATATTATAAGGGCTACACATTCCTTTGTTTCCACTGGGATGGGTTCCCCTCTGTTGACTCTGGGTCTGAGTTGAGGCCGGCAGAGCTCAGTAAGTTCTTGTAGTATGTCCCTGTCTACCCTGTAGTGCTCTACAATCTCCAGCTCATGTAGCTCCTGGAAGGTCACCCTGGGCCTGAACACTCTTCTCCTTCTCAGTCTGGGCCTATTGTCAGCATCATCTTCACTCCTTAGTCTGGGCCTACTGTCAGCATCATCTTCACTAACCTCAGCCTCAAGCAAATACAGATGTAGCAGAGCAGTGGCAGCTCCTAGCATTTTGTCAGTTAAAATTCTCAAGTGTGTACTCCAATGGTGCAGAGTATGTGGGAAAATCAGATTGTAGGGTGTATGCCTACTTTATAGTGGTGTGCTGCATTTGCAGCCTGTGTGATTGATTCATTGTGCTGCATTCCACCTGATAGGTATAGCACTGGGAGTTTGAATGGGCCAGTATCTATTGAACAGGGCTTTATCAGTCAATTTCTACCCGATTGGCTTTCCTAGGCAATATTTTTTAATTTTTTTTCACTGCTAAGCAGTGCTGCAAGCCATGCAAACCCACAGCACTAGTGTAAACAATGCTCAGCAGTTTTGACCCTCCCACAACCATGGCTACACTTAGCTTTTCTTAAACTAGCTAAAACATGCTCAGCAGCATCAGAAACACACCCACCATGCTTAGCTGAGCGCAAACAGGCGCCTCTAAGCTCCAATCCATTTTAACATACTGTAACACACCCCCATCAGCTACCTGTTTGGCCTACACCAACAAGGTTCTAACCCTACCACAGTTTGTACCTGCAGACACAGTGGCCCTTTTTGCTATTCAATAACCCTGGCTCATTTACCTACACCTAATTGCGTATACCCCGGATACTTCACTACACCAGGGCCTGTCTCCTTAGCAACCACTGTAACCTGCCATTGTATGACTCTGCCAGCTGGGCACTATAATGCAATACTTTTGCAAGTGTGTAATTTTAATTTTATAAACTTATTTTATTTTTTTGCATAATGGCATGTTTGCGCATTACTGCACGCTGCTTAAACGTGATATATAGATTAAAAAAATATATTTTTTATTATACTGCATTGCTTTTTGGAATTACTGGCCATAGTTTTGGCCATTTGCATAACTACTGTGCACTGCCTACCCTATTTTTTGGGCTTTTACATCCCCTGGTTAAATTTTACAGTCTGGTATATGGTTTCGAACCGTGTATATTTCCTACACTGACACGGCACCTACACAGGTGCCTTTCTGCTTGATGAATCACAAATCAACCTCATTTGCATGGTTTTCACCAGCATATGAGATGTTTTGCATTCCATGGACACCGCCGGGTCCATATGCTCGTGCACGCACCTCAGTTCTGTTTCCAGGAACCCTCGACAGCCGTGTTCGGGCCACAACACTATTCCACCATGTAGAGTTTATTGAATTCCACCCCTAGTAAATACAGTAACAGAGATAAAACAGGAATTGGGATCTTTAGAAAGGGTAGGAACAAATTACATAGGAAAAATGTGAATTGTAGGAATGATACATGCAGAGGAGGCATGAGGTTTAAAATAATGCAGGATTTGAATAAGCTATGTAATGTCTGACCGACAATGACTTGATTAGTGTTGTATAATCTTGGCAACTAAAATTATGTCAATGTGTGTTGTCATTTATATAAATGTAAGACTGCCTACAGTGGCTATAAAAAGTTTACACACCCCAGTTAAAATGCCAGGTTTTTGTGATATAAAACAATGAAACCACAATAAATAATTTCAAAACTTTTCCCACCTTTAATGTGACCTATAACCTTTACAATTCAATTGAAAACAAACAAATCTGTTAGGGGAAAAATATAAAAAATAAAAAACGTACAATAAGCTGGTGGCATAAGTGTGCACACCCTTAAAATACTTTGTTGAAGCACCTTTTGATATAAATTATAGCATTCAGTCTTCTTGGGTACACACCTGCCATCAATTAATGAGACTCTGATTAACCCCAAATAAAGTTCAGCTGTCCTAGTAGGATTTTCCTTACATTTACTCAGTTGCTGTTACAGCAAAAGCCATGGTTCACAGAGAGCTTACAAAGCAAAGGGATCTTACTGTTGGAAGGTATCAGTCAGGAGAAGGGTAAAAAAAAATTTCCACAGCATTGGATATACCATGGAACACAGTGAAGACAGCCATCAAAAAGTGGAGAAAATATGGGACAACAGTGACATTGCAAAGAACTGGATGTCCCTTCAAAACTGATAAAAAGACAAACTGGTCAGGGAAGCTGCCAAGAGACCTACAGCAACACTGAAGGAGCTGCAAGAATTTCTGGCAAGTACTGGTTGTGTACTACATGTGACAATCTCCCGTATTCTCCGTATGTCTGGGCTATGGGGTAGGGTTGCAAGACGGAAGCCTTTTCTTATACAGAAAAGCATCTAGGCCCAGCTAAAATTTGTAAAACAATACATAAAGTCTCCCAAAAGCATGTGGGAAAATGTGTTATGGTCTGATAAGACCAAGGTTGAACATTTTGGCCACAATTCCAAAAGGTATTTTGGCACAAAAACAACACTTCGCATCACCAAAAGAACACCATCCCCATGGTGAAGCATGGTGGTGGCAGTATCATGCTTTGCGGTTGCTTTTTTCAGCTGGAACTGGGGCTTTAGTCAAGGTGGGGGGATTATAAACAGTCCCAAATACCAGTCAATTTTGGCGCAAAACCTTCAGGCGTCTGCTAGAAAGATGAAGAGGAATTTCACCTATCAACACAATGACCCTAAGCATACATCCAAATCAACAAAAGAATGGCTTCACCAGAAGAAAATTAAAGTTTTGGAAAAGTCCAGCCAGAGCCCAGACCTAAATCCAATAGAAAATCTGTGGGGTGACCTGAAGAGGGCTGTGCACAAGAGATGCCCTCGCAATCTGACAGATTTGGAGCGCTTTTGTAAGGAAGAGTGGGCAAATATTGCGCTTTTGTAAGAAAGAGTGGGCAAATATTGCCAAGTCAAGATGTACCATGCTGATAGACTCATTCTCAAGAATGATGAATGCTGTAATTAAATCAAAAGGTGCTTCAACAAAGTATTAGTTTAAGGGTGGACACTTATGCAACCAGCATTTTGCACGTTTTTTTTTTATGTTTTTCCCTGAACAGATTTGTTTATTTTTCAAATGTATTGCACAGGTCGTGTGTCTCATTAAAGGTGGGAAAAGTTTTGAAATGATTTATTGTGGTCTAATTTTTTTACATCACCAAAACCTGGCATTTTAACAGGGGTGTGTAAACTTTTTATATCCACTGTATGTCATATGTGAGAATTTAATAAGGATGTTTCTGATTTAAAAAAATAGTCTAAAACATCTAATCTAACAAGCCTCACCTGGACTCTCTCCCTTTAATAGGATGGTTTCTCCAGATGCTATCATGACCAGGGAATATTTGCTTATTCTCCTGACAGTTTTTTTTTAGTAGCCTAAGGTATAAAAGTAAATGGACAAGGTCTTTGTTATGGGGAAAGACTCTTCTGCTCTGGTTCCAGCTGTCCTGGAATACTTACCTCACACTTGTGACAAATGTCAAAGTTTTTTTTCCAGTAAGGTTATTCTGGTGCCAAAAAAGGTTATTCTTGTGACAATACCACACTTTCACCAGTTAGCAAATCGGTTATTTATCCTCTGCTGACTGGGTTAGTCCCAATGTGCTAGCAGCTTCTTCTCACAGAAGATCCAATTTGGTATTTATACAGACTAGAGGAAATTTGGCCGTAGAACATTAGCTTTATTTTAAGTCTTAAGGCTTTTTTTTTTTTTGAGAAGTACTCTTCTGTTGAGATCTTGTCTGAGACACCATTCCTTCATGGGATCTTAAATGTTATGCTTGAGAAATTAACACTTCCACCTTTCGATCCAGCAGAGACAACAAAGTTAAAGTTTTTGGTGTAGAAGACAATCCTTTTGTTAGCAGATACTTCAGTTAGAAGTTTGTCAGATATCCAGGCCTTATTTTCTAATTATTGTATTTTCCATAACAGTACAGCTGTGGACCAACTTCTTTTATGCCCAAAGTAAAAACTGAAGCAAATTTAAACCAACCAACCTGTATTACCCCAACATTTAGATGTTCGCCATCAAATACATTTTATTCGGACAGAAGTACAGATAAGAGGAGCACCTTTATGGGAGAAGTAATCAAAATACGTAAAAAAAAAAAAAAAAAGTATCCAAAGTCACTGTCTAGTTGACTATCTGATGGCACCATTCGTGGCTATAAAAATGTAAAAAAAATTACCTTTTAAACCTAAAACACATTTAATAAGAGCAGTGACTACTACAAGAATTTTTTTTCAAAATGTTTCAGTCAGCATTTGTGTTGCTGCAGTATAGGCTTATCTGCATACTCTTGCAAAGTAGAAGCTGGATGCAATTTCCAGGTGTTCAATGAACTTCAACTCTTATCTGAAGTAAACTGTCTTAGTACTACAAAGAAGGATGACTTGGGGATAGACTGGATCATGCAAGACATGAAAGTTAAACTTTTCACTCTCCATGACTCCCTGTCCATCCACTTCAACATACCGCTCATCCTTCCCCATCCCTTGTTGGAGGTGGCCTAAAAACATGTCTAAAGGCATGTCAGTTGAGCAGTATGATGTAAATGTTGCCCAAGATGGTGGTTTTATTTCTAGTGGTATGCTGTTTGTGTGTTCACTGCTCTCAGGGAATCCTCGATCTTGAAAAACAGACAGGCACATGGCATTGAGACAGTTTAAGGTGGTACAGCTAGGGAAAGCTTGAAGGTACTAAACCCATTAATTCCTGAATTGATTAGTCCTACAAAGTGGATTGACAGATTATGAAAATCTAGCATTATATTAATAAATGCATAAGGCCAAACCAGTGGTTTCGCCAAGCCAAAAGGAACAAGTAGTCAAGTATATCCTTGCAAAATCCTTGTTTATTATATACTTGACTACTTGTACCTTTTGGCTTGGTGAAACTACTGGTTTGGCCTTATTTGTTTTTATTATTTTGGAGTTTGTCTTTGTTCTGTTTATCAATTATATTAATAAATGAAAGTTGTGCATTTATCATAATTTATGGCAAACACTGCCAATGAAACTTAAGGAGAAAAGTGAAGTAAGGTGTGCATGTGGGGAGCATATTGTTACCACTGGTAACCTGTAATGGCAAGTGTTGAATGCTTTTTTGCCCCATGATTGCTGGCCATCAAGCCTCCTCTGAGAGATAGTGGCATACAGCAGCTCTATTTTGATCCTTCACCTTGAGGACAGGCATACCTGGCTTCTCCATGCTAGCCCCAGCATGACACCCTTGCTGCGAATCAAACAGGCTCAGCTGAATGACTAAGGACATTATCCCTCTATGCCAACACAGCTGGCTAATATCCAAGGGTCTCTGAATGAAAAACAAAAAGTTTGTTAGAGTCTGAAGAGTACAGAAGATGCAGCAGGGAAAAAACACACTTAAAAAATAAATATAACATACAAATTTTACTTGCACCTTTCAATGCTTCAACTTTTTATTGGGAATGTATTTTGTACTTCATTTCAGTGGAAATCTACATCATTAGGCTTCTGCCAAAATAGGTACTCACTATTGAGTTGCTGCTCAGTCTGCTTCAAAAGGCTGGTAGGAATCCTTCTCTGATGTTCCAGTGACAGGGAGCCCTTTGCAAAGACCACCTCCACTGGCATTTTCAACTCTAGCTGAAAAAAAATAAAGAACATTTCAGACAAAAGCTGATCATGTCATCCTGCATAAGCCAGAAGAAAAAGGTTGTTACTTCCATTAAGTGGTTGAAGCATGCACCCAACAGAACATCAGAAGTGCCCCACCTCAAGCATTTACAGTAAAAATTAATATTTGTTAATTTTTATTCATGCAGTTGACCATTTGCTGACCCAAGTACTTCTCTTTCACTGGATCTACATACCTCTACTTAAATCCCTGGACTTTTCTCCTACACGGATTATGGGGCAATGAGGGGACAGAAGCATTCCAGGACAGTGTCATGTTGCTACCATGGTGGGTTTCTGCTTTAACTCATCCCTTACACATACCCAGCAGTGCTGCAGGATGTTATGTACAGTGAGTGATCCATGCTGAACCACGCTCACTTGTACAAAAAGGCTGACATCAGCAAGCCATCCCACCAATCTACGGAAGCACTCTGTGGTAAGTTTCCTCCCATCTTCGCCAGGGGAATTGTACTGTGCTGTGTGGTCACCACCAGGGGAATTTTACTGCACTGTGTTCCTAGATGCATGTCCCACCCCCTCCACCCAGCTAGACACACTCACCCTCCCCTGCCAGCACGTCAGAAACCTGAGCCACTAACTGAACACAGGCTACCCAGGCTGCAGGCAGGCTTTATCTCACTACTCTACATCACTGGCTATTTGAGTCACTTTCTGGGTGGTTTTAAACTATGGCCTATTATTACATATCTGAACAATAACAAAAACTTAAAAGTTTCTAGAACAATATGAATGGGAAACATGATACAACAAAGAAGCTACAAAGGGCATAACACAGGAGAAATGGGTGGGCTTGTGCAGCTGCTTACATGAGCTTTCTGTATATTAATTTCCTACCCTATTGTTAACCGTACCTCCAGAACTCTGTTCCCAGTTTTCTACAGACTTACTCTTTCATCATCTCTCCTTTATCCTAAGGTATCCTTAATCACTTTCTACTACTCTAACATCCTGACTCTTCTTACTAGCCTCTTAACTTTCTTCTACATTCTCTCACTTTCAGACTTACCTGCTGAATCTTCATACTTTACTGATTGTCTTCCTTGACAGTCTACTCTCATCTCTACCCGCTCCGTTCGCCCTTCGGGCTCACTCAGCTCCCCTACCCTGCCCCCAATTCCCACTCGCCCCCAGTGCTCCTACATTTATTCCTCTAAAGACACACCCCCTCTATACCTACTCCTATCATACAAATCACATCATTAACACTCCCAGCCTCCTTTTTTTCACAACACACCCACTAATACCTACCTCTCATCCCTCCTTGCTTTAATACCCTACCTACTGCTATATCTCCTACATGCTTTAAAAACCTACCTCCCACTTCTCTCTCACCTCACTAACCATTAAAATGTCTATATCAACCACCCCTAACAAATTACATTTATTAATCTGGGTCTCACTCCTACCTCCTCTAGCAACTACCTATCTCTTAACCTCCTATGAACAACCACTCTACTCTTCTCTTCCCATCCAAACACACCTCAACACCAACATTACCTTTTTCTCCAAACTTCCTAAACCTCAGTCACAAACCCAGCTACCTACTAGCCAAATATCACAGACTAGCACACTAAGTTCACCAACCTAAAAACTAGAAAATTATTGGACTATTATTGTAAGCCTCTCCAGCCTAAACACTTAACACTCCCCCACTCATTATTGGATGGGGACATTCATCCCAACCCTGGCCCAAACTATCCCCTTACTACTGCAAACAGCAACCAAGACAAAACTAGGACCCTATCACCTACCAAACCTTCCAACTCACTCTCTATAGCACATCTTAATATACGTAGTCTTTGCAATAAAATTGCTCAAGTTCATGCCCTCCTACATGTCCACCTATTTGACATCCTATGTTTATCAGAAACATGGCTAAAACCTACCATTAAAGGACAATGAAATCACCCCACCTGGTTACAATATCATTAGACTTGACCGTACAGCCAAAAAGGGAGGAGGGGTAGCAATCCTCTAAAGTAGAGCTACAAGTCAGCACTATAAATCTTAACCTACCTCTGGACAATAGTGCAGAAATAATCTTCAGACTTCAGGTCAACACATGTAAAGCCATAAATAACATCTGTATATATCCTCCCCCAGGAAATAACATTAATACACTTGGGTATACCCTTAACTGGCTTTCTATTAATCTCCCACAAGAAACCATAGTCCTAGGGGACTTCAATATAGATTGTAATTCCTGTACTAGTACAAACCCCACCACCCATATTAACCTATATGGCTTCTCACAACTTATTAACTGCCCTACCAGAACTAATAGACTCTACAACAAAGAAAGTACCTTGGACTGGATACTTACTAATACTCCTCATCAAACCTACATAGCAGGAATCCTTCCAGATGACCTAAGTGACCTTTCACTAACTTATATTATCAGACATAAAACCAACCTAACATTCCCTAACACTTTCAGAACAGTACGCTCAAAAAAGCAATTTAACCCAGAACTTTTCCAAACAGAACTGAAACAATGCAATTGGTCACCATTAAAATCTCTCCCTCTAAATGAAGCAGTAGAATACTTCAGTTCCACATTCTTAACCATCCTTGACCACCACGCACCAACTCGCTTTATTAGAACCAAAGCTAAACCAGCCCCTTGGCTCTCTAATAATACTGGACAAAAAATCCTTCTCGGAAACAAATCCTGGGCAAAATGGCGTACTACTAAGAATCTGACAGACCGCCAAACCTTTAGAGAACATAGAAACATTACAAAAAAAGCCATCCTGCTAGACAAAAAGAACTTTTATCTCCAATTACAGCAAACATCTCACAAAGAACCTAGAACATTTTGGACTAGTATTAACAATCTTCTTTTCCCAGGCCAATCGATCACACCCAACCCACAAGGCTCAAACCCTAAGAATCCCACACAAACGCCTTTAATTCTTTCTTCACAGACGCCATCCAAACTCTTGCTAGCCACCTATCTCCTGATACCTCAAATCTGCCCACTTCTACAAACCCACCCCCATTATTTCATTTACAACCAGTGTCTAATTCCTTTATTTCCTCCCTTCTCCAAAAGTTAAAACCTACCACCCCCTCAGCTAACAAACTCCCAGCAGAATTCCTGCAAAAAGGAGCTAAAGCCATTGCCTATCCCGTTTCCATTCTGATAAATAGATCCATAAGTGAAGGAGCTGTCCCATCTATCTGGAAAATTTCTCATATCATCCCACTACATAAAGGGGGGAACTCCAATGACTTTTCTAAATTTTGCCCCATAGCTCTACTATCCCCTATTACAAAAATTATGGAAAAGTGTATCCATAAACAACTTCTTAACCACCTTCTCCAGAACAACCTACTTGCCAACTGTCAACATGGTTTCAGACCTTTCCACAGTACCACCACTGCCCTGCTATCGTTCACAAACTGCATCAACAATAACCGCAACAAAAATTTTCTCTCATCTGCAGTCTTCATTGACTTATCTAAAGCTTTTGACATGGTTAATCACCAATTACTTCTACACACACTGAATTCTGTTTCACTTGATCTTCTATCTATGAATTGGTTTACATCTTACCTTGAAAACCGACAGCAGGCTGTACTCTGGCAAAATAAACTATTTAATCACCTTTCTATCTCCCTCGGGGTCCCACAGGGCTCCATATTAGGCCCACTCCTATTTTCCATTTATATTAATGACCTGCAATCAGCTATTCCATACTCCACCTACATTCAATATGCAGATGACTACTATAATCTGCTCAGCCACTTCTCAAACTGAACTTCAGTCTCTTACCCAAAAAGCTTTCAACACTGTAGAACAATGGTTCTCACACCGCTGCCTCCTCCTAAACCCCAAGAAAACTAAACTGCTACTCTTCATACCAACCCGAAAGTCCACCTCTTTACATTTCAATCTCACTTCCAACAACGGTACTCTTATTTCTCCTGACCCAACCACTAAACTGTTAGGAATAACAATAGACAACAATCTCAACTTTGATACTCACATAAACACCACAATAAAATTAGTTAACAAAAAAGTAGGATCCCTTTACAGAATTAAATCCTATCTTACACCAGTAGCTAGGACCACTATAGCCAGAAATCACCTGATCTCCACTCTACTCTATGCTTCTATATACACCAATCTCTAAAAACAACCTTAACAAATTAGCAACATCCTATAATAATATTGCTAGATTTGCTACAGGCTCTCCTTTTAGAACCCATCACTGTTTGAATCTAAGACAACTAGACTGGCTAGAATTTCTTAACCAGCTCCAATTTCAACAGCTCACAATAGCCCACAAGACCCTGTATCAACCCAGCAACACTCCAATACTCTCTAGCCTCATTATACCTTATAATATTCTCAAAAATCTACGCTCCTCAAACAAACTGCTGATCAATACTACCAGACTCAACAACTCAGCAGGCGACTCCTTGTTCTCTAACTCTGTTGGAAAAATATGGAATAAACTACCCTCTGAAATCACATCTCAGACTTCTCTCTCACTTTTTAAAAGGAATCTAAAACTTTATTTCAATAAACACTGGCTATGCTCCTGTACTAACCCTGACTAACTTTTCCTATTCACTAATACTCACCCTTCATCCTTTACATTTTCCCTTTATGTTTCAATATACTATATCATTGCATATAAAAGTTATGTTTATATGTAAATTGTACCTTCTCACAAAATCACTGAGTATTATAATTTGTACTTCGTGTGAAAAAAAAAAAAAAACACTAAGGTTTTTATGTAACAATTGCTGTTTTTAATATCTGTCATAACTTCCATATTAACTTTGTATGATTTCTTGGAGCTTTTCTCCCCGGGCCTCTACTGAAAATGGACATGTATCCAGCTAGAATAGCCCGGTCAACAAATGTAAAATAAAATAAATAAATAAAATAAAATGAGTACACACAAGCTTCATAACTTCAGATAACCCTACTTGCTTAAATAAGTAATACCAATCACAAGAGACCATTTACAGGTGCAATTCAGATGAAGACATTCACACCAAAATAAAAAATGAACTAATTCACAAACATGGAGTACATAGTAGGTACAAAGTCCAGCACACAATTGAAACAATGAGCAATTATCAGCCGAAAAGAAAAACAAACGTGGATTAATTTTGATAGTAAATATGGGAAATGAGCAGCAGGTGAGAACAGATGGTGGAACTAGTAGTGATGTAGGTGTGGGAGGAGTTGGATTACGTGTCCAGTGTTAAGGCACTTGCAGTCAGATTTTTGATGGATTTGCCTTTTTGGCTATGCTCTGAAAATGGGAAAGGAAAGGATTTCTTTTGGGTGAGGGATTGCCAGAGTTTAGGTGCAAGAATGGAGGAGCTGTCAGTACAGTGCAGTTTGGTTTGGTCTGGGGGAGGGTATGGAGGAGCTGTCAGTACAGTGCAGTTTGGTTTGGTCTGGGGGAGGGTATGGCAGGAGAGAGTCAACTGGGAGAAGTTTAATAAGACCACCACCTTGCAACTTCTGTGAGTCTGGCAGCAAGATGCAAGAAGGTACATGGTTGAGGTAGTTTGAAATGAAGAAACTCCATGAGTAGCTCAACTCTGTAGGTGACTAGAAGCCATCTGAATTTGGAGAGAGTGGTGCAGTGATGTTACTGGGGGTGGGGGTAAGGAGTTGTAAATATCAACAGAGTTGGTTTTCAATGGTCTGGAGTTTTTTCCATATATATATATATATATATATATATATATATATATATATATATATATACATACATACATATATATATATATATATATACATATATATATATATATATACACACACACATATCCTAGACCTAGTCATTACCAACATGAATGACCGGTGTTCCACACCTGAAGTCAACTCCTTTGTTGGTCTGATCCGACCATAAGCCTATCACCCTTGATATCCACATCCCGCCCCCATCCCCCATTAAGGAAACCACAGTAAAACATTTCTCCAAAGCCAATTTCATGCTTCTTAGGACAGAAGTGGTGAACCTCATGACACCTATTGCAGATGGAAAATACAGTTACAACTGCTGAATCCTACACAAATGCACTCTATAAGCACTTACACGAGTGCATGGATCGTGCTATCCCAAATAGAACCAAGATGCTATCCTCCAAAAAAAGAAAGCCAATCTGGTGGTCCCCTGCCATAAACAAACTGTACAACAGCAGGAAGAAACTGTTGCAAAAGAGTAAAATCCCATGAGTGGAGGAGCTCCCTGGTCAGCCTCAGTAAGAAGCTGAGATCCCTTATAAGCTCCTCCAAAGCTAGCTACGAAAACAAAATCGCCACTAAATCCAAGGACAACCACAAAGCATTCTATAGCTATGTCAACAATCTAGATGGCAACACCCAGATCTGCTCTGAGTTACAGCACAAAGGCACGAAAATTACAGAACCAACTGATATTGCCAACATCCTGGCAGAACAGTTCAGTGCTAACTTTACTCCCTCTCACCCCCTAAAGGGCCCATATCTATGCAGGAAGAATGCAAAGTCCCTGTAATCACAACTATGCAGATAAAAGCTGCACTCTCTAAAGCCAAAAATACAGCATCCATGGGACCGGACAACATCCCAGGCTGCATTTTACACTAACTTCAGAACAAACTAGCTCCCCACTTAAGCACCGTGTTCAGTAACAGCCTCGCATCAGGTTTTGTGCCCACTGAATGGCGCACAGCAACAGTTATCCCACTCCACAAAGGGGGAGCCACCATTGTTCCCGGGAGCTATCGACTTATTAGCTTGACGAGCCTGGTCTGCAAGGCCATGGAACGTATCATCATGGAACTCAAACAATGACATTGGTAACCTCCAAACTCTGGATCCCACCCAGTTCGGGTTTGTGAAAGGCAGATCATGCCTCCTGAACCTGATTGACTTCTTTGAGGCAGTCACCAAAGCCGTGGATGAGGGTAAGGTGGTTCACACAGCGTATCTTGACCTCGCCAAGGCTTTTGACACCATCCTGCATTCTGGAAATATAGCTAAACTCACTAAACTAGGTATAAAGCCCTACGTCACAAGATGGGTTGCCAACTTGCTCACTGACAGAACCCACACTATAAAAGTTGCAGACTCAAATCTGACGTCAAAGCAGTGACAAGTGGAGTACCACAGAGTTCCGTCCTGGGACCTCTCCTGTTTGGTATCTACTTCTCTGAAGTACAGGCTAACACAGAAGGCCTCTGGCTAACGAAGTTCGCAGATTACTGCAAACTAGGAGCCATAGTCAAGTCCCCAAATGATGTGGACATCCTACAGAAGGGCCTCACTGAGACATATGCCTAGTGTCAGAGCCTTGGCCTCAAGCTCAATGCCAAAAAGTGCAGTGTCATCCCCTTTGGTAAAAACTCTGTACCCATGAACTACCACATAGGCAGCAATCTACTTAACACCGAATGCGTAATAAGAGACCTTGGGACCTAGGTGGGCAGTAGTCTCTCCTTTGATAGTCACATCGCCACAGTAGTCAGGAAGTCCTTCTACGTGGCAGACATCACAAAAGGGTTCTCATCCAGGAAAAAAAAAGAGGTCATTGTTCCCCTCTACTCATCACTCATTAGACCCATTATAGAGTACAACGCCCCTTTTGGAATGTACCTCACAAGACATCTGCAGCAGCTGGAAAGGCCATAGAAGTACCTCACAAAGAGGATTACTGGCCTCAAATAAATGTCCTACACGGACCGCCTCAAAAAACTCCAGCTTTACTCCATAGCATATCACCTACTCCGAGATGATCTCTGCCTAACATATAAAGCTATTTCAAACCCAGAGCTGTTGGACATGCTACACCTAAAGAAATCCCGATATCTCCGAGCTACACGCTCTAGGGACCTAAACCTTTTCACCACAATAAACAGGACACGCTGGAGGGATAGATTCCTGTCCCAGAGACTTCCTATACTCTGGAAGAAGCTACCCATCTATGTCATGCAAAGTTCTTCATTAGCACTCTTCAAGAAAAATCTTGATGAGTGGATGGGAAATAGGAAATACACCCCGGGGATCACTTGTCTGCTGGACAGTGGCACAGGAAAATAACTTTCTTGGGTGGCGTAAGCTATGAAACCTTGCTGGCTAGGCTTACGTAGGCCCTTGGGCCGATAGCCTAGTACCTACCTATGAACCTATATACACACACACACATTTTATATATATATATATATATATATATATATATATAGAGAGAGAGAGAGAGGCTATGCTGAGGAACCTGATACCATTACAATATACAGCTGCCTTAACAGTGATTTAATAAAAGTAGTACAGCATCACTGTGGTTAACCTGTTGGAATGTGAAACAAATGGCCAAACACTCCCACTTGCACACACTGTTGTTTAAAAGCACAGAGAATTGGAATGAAATTCTTTTAAGTCCTGAAATAACAGCATTTTGTTTCTCCAGGAAAACATGGTTAAAACTAAACATTAATATATTAGTGATGAAAATAAGGCAAGTTTTGAACACTTAACAGAATTGGTTAAACAGAACCATAAATCAGGAATGTGTTACAATACTTTCAAGTGGAACAATCCAGATATCTTCTCCATACATGAAAACAGTTTTGATTTTATTTCCTTAAGCAACCCATTCTACACCTACATTCCTGAAGTTTATAAAACAGTTATTCTTTAATTAATTATACTTGTTAACCAAGGAAGAGCACTGATCCAAGTGGACCATTTTAGACACAGCCTGGGAGATGACGACATATATCCACTGAAGTTAATACAGTAATTTCAGAAGGAAGCAGAACTGCAGATACATGTTTACATTGTTATTACAAGTAAATAATCAAATAATTTCTTCTAATCCAAGTGTCCTTTTAAGTTGAAAGACTGAGTATGTAAGGCAAAGGGAAGTAGTTTTATGCAAGGCCACAATTGTATACAATGCAGTGACAGTACAGGAAAAGTGAGGGAAGTGTTAAAAACCTTACAACAGGCATTGTAGGAGAACAGACCATTTTGTACCTTGCCATTATCTACCCACATCGTTTACCTCCCACTTCCTTACAGGCAAAGCAGGTCAGGCTATGGGGTGACTCTGCGAATGCCCATCCACTCTAGGTTGGACTTGAAGGACGTAAGGGTATAACTTGGCTTGACATAAATAGGTAGTCTATTCCAGAGATGAGTAAACACTGGGTAATAAATCAGTCCCTCGGTTTTTTTTTTTTTTTTTAAGAGGTTGGCAGAGGTGCAAATCCTTAGCTTTAATATGAGGGGGCTTTTTGCCTTTTGCAAAAGCAACAGATCAAGGCGTGTTGGGTCCTTCATGGAACCAAGGAGGGAGTCAACTGGGAGAAGTTACAGACGTTGCAAGAGTGTGGGTTTATTGTAGAGTTTGGCAAGTCCTTAGATCAGTGATCATTTTGGTTAGGAAGTGCTGGCGTTTTTCAAGCTGTGTGACGTGTAGACAGGTACATGCCAAAAGAGAAATTGTACTCTATAAATGGTCTGAGTAAAGTATAGTAGAATGTTAATTTCTTTTGATCTAGCTGTCAGACTTTTAGATATTTAGACTTCCTAACTACTAATGCTGCAAAATGGTCAGAAGAGAAGGATTTGTCCATTTAAATACCAAGATCCCAGACCACTGTATCAGTTTGGAGTGAGCTGCTATCAATACTGTAAGTTGGAGACCAGAGTTTCCTGCCAAATGTGGCAAAACTACAATGTATTTATTTCTGCATTTAATTTTACCCTTTTTTCAGTATACCGCTGTTTAATGAGGACTTGTACTAGCTACAGAGCTGCTGTGTCAATGGGAGAGTTAGACAAGAACACCTAACTTACAGTTATCGGTACATGTTATGTCTCCACTCTGGATTTATGGTTTGGAGGTCAGAGAAGAATCAAACAACTTTAAACAGCAGTATGGAGAGTTCAGAAATAAAGTGGTACCTCTCAGTGCACACATTTCCAGAGAGAATTATCTGCAGTTGATGGATCTACTTCACTACAATGTCAGGCAGTTCAGCAGTGTCAGCTTAGTGAAGAGCAGGAAGACTTCCACACCACACAAATGCAGCAGAGCATTGCTAATAACCTGGCTCATCCATCTGGTGCTAGTTTCATCGTGCTGCTGAAGCACCTTGGATGGAAAGTTAGTTCACCCCATATACCCAGGAATTCAGCAGTGTGCCTCTGATAGCGTATACATTTCAACGATACAACATAGGCAGTTAGAAGTATGAATCAGCACTTCAGCTCAGCACATTGGATTCTGCATCCTGTTTGCTAAACAAGAGGACAGGCTGTATGAGAGTTCAGAAATACTTTGCAGCTCCCACATGATGCCAATCAAGTTACCTGGCGAGTGTCCCCAACACTCCAATGCTAGGAAATGTAGAGAAACAAACTGGTCAACAGAGTACAACAAAGTACAGCAAGGCTTGATGATGGGACCAAAAAAGGTATTTATAAAAAATCAACCACCAAGTCCAAATCAAGGCTAAAATTCAGTAACCATCTAATGAAGAATGCATATGGGCATATGTACAATTCTGGAATGTCTAACATCAATGCACAACATATCCTATTCAGGTGGGGGAAAAATGAAACTGGACACCAAAGCACCACACACTACTCTACAAAACTCAAAAACTGCAGCCTGACAAGAGTTACAAATGAAGTAATGCAACCTCAGTGCTAAAGGAGAAAAAAAGGCACAAAAACAGCCAAGTAACAAATCCTCCGCACCTCGATGGTCCTCCAGTAAAGCAGTAAGCAATTCTCGGGCACAAAACAAATGTATTGCAGCAATAAATGCTCTCTCATTAACGCTATACTTTTAGAATACATTTTCGTCCTTGACTTATTCGGATACAAACAATACACATTTACAAGTCTTAAATAACCCCATTAATTTTAAATTCAACACTAAAAACATGGCACATATTAATTTGGCAAGACAAATACATTACCCAAAATTAATTTCCCTCTTCCAAGTTAAAAGGTCATTGTAAATACAAAGGCAATAAATTCCTAAAACTTTTTAAACTGATCTAAAACAATGCATTAACATATATATCTTAATGAGTTTTTATTCAAATTCAACCTCTCAGTAATAAAAATAAATTTTAAAACTCCGATATTTAAACACTTGTAATCATAGAAAGTACCTGTTCTCCCTCTAGTAACCAATAAATATATTGTCTCATTCAAAACCTGTTTTTGCAAAGAATCAACAACAATTTTTTATATTTGTTTTAAAATAAACTTAGATATGCATACTGTGTTGGTGTACAAAGTACACAGTATGCATATCTAAGTTTTTTTTAAAACAAATATAAAAAAAAATTTTGATTCTTTGCAAGAACTGGTTTTGAAGAGACATTTATTGGCCACTAGAGGGGGTACAAGTATTTTCTAGGATTACAAGTGTTTAAATATCAGGGAGTTTTAACATGTTCATAAGTTCATACTAGGCCATCTGCCCTAGGGCATTTATAAGCCTAGCCAGAGTGTGTTTGGCTTTCGCCACCCATTTTAAATGAATTTTGCTATGCCCTTTTTCGAGGTTAGTATTCTGTGCCTGTAACAGTGACACAGAAGTGATACCCGGGGTAAACCTACGATCTCCCATCCACTCAAGATTCCTCTTGAAGAGAGTCAATGAGGGACTCTGCCTAACCTGGACTGGGATTTTATTCCAGAGTGAAGGGAGCCTCTGGGTTATGAATCTGTCCCTCCAGCATGTCCTATTTATTTTAGTGCTGAGGTTCAAGTCTCTCGAGTGCGTAGCTCGATGGGATTTGGATTTTCTGAGGTGCAGCATGTCCATTAATTCCAGGTTGGACATGGCTTTATAAGTCAGGCACAGGTCGCCTCTGAGCAGGCGGTATGCCACTGAATAGAGCTGGAGTTTCTTTAACCGGGCAGCATATGGCATCTGCTTGAGCCCTTTGATCCTCTTGGTGAGGTACTTTTGGGGTCTTTCCAGTTGCTGGAGGTGTCTGGTAAGGTACATCCCAAAAGGGGCATTGTACTCAATTATGGGCCTGATGAGGGATGAGTAAAGAGGCACAATGACCTCCCCTGATCTAGATGTGAATCGCTTCATGATTAGGTGGGCTATATAAAATGTTTTTCTAACCACTTTGGCCACGTGGTTTTCAAATGAGAGATTGCTATCAACTTGGGTCCCCAATTATTTCTTCCGTACTTAATGGATTACCACCTATGTGGTAATTTGTGGGCACTTTGTTTTTGCCAAAGGGGATGACTATACACTTTTTGGCATTTAGCTTGAGGCCATGGCTCTGGCACCAGTTCTCTTGTTTCTATGAGGCCATTTTGTAGGATGCTTGTGTCGGCTGGAGAGTCTATTATGGCGCCTAGTTTGCAGTCATCTGCGAACTTGGTCAGCCACAGTCCTTCCATGTTGGCCCGTACCTCCGAGAAATATATACCGAACAAGAGAGATCCCAGGACTGAGCCTTGTGGGATGCCACTTGTAACTGGTCCGGAGTCTGACATGGCTCCAGCAATTCTAACCATGTGGGTTCTGTCTGAGCCAGTATGCAACCCATCTAGTAACATAGGGGTTTATATTTAAGCTGGTGAGCTTATCTATAATGCCCAAGTGGGGTATTGTATCGAAGGCTTTTGCGAGGTCCAGGTAGGCTGTGTGGACCACCTTCCCCTCGTCAATGGCCTTGGTGACTGTTTCAAAGAAATCGACCAGGTTTAAGAGGCAGGATCTGCCCTTAAAGCCAAACTGGGTAGGGATCCAGTGTCTGTAGGTCCCCAATATCTTTATTTATGAGGTCCATGATGATCCTTTCCATAGCTTTGCAGACCAAGCTAGTCAGGCTTATGGGGCGATAGTTTCCAGGATGCATTGAGGCACCACCTTTGTGGAGAGGGACCACTGCTGCTGTACGCCACTCTTTGGGTACATATCCTGTAGTAAGGCTGAGATTGAACAGTAGTTTTATGTTTGGATTTACCTCTTCACCGTCTGGTCCCATTGATGCTGCGTTTTTTGCTTTGGAGAGGGCGGCTCTTACCTGAGCAGCTGAGATGTCAGGGGGGCAGCACTCTGCTGGGATAGATATTTGCCCTTTTGGTGGGGAGGGGGGGCAGAAGTTTGCACTGAACTGGTCAGCTAGGATGTTGGCAATCTCTGTGGGTTCCGTGTATTTTTTGTCATTTTGGACTAATTCTGAGCATATCTGGGAATTCCCACCCAAGTTCCAAACATAACTAAAGAAAGCCTAGTGATTATCCTTAGTGTCCTGTGCAATTTTTCTCTCGAAGCTGGCCTTAGACGATTTTATGAGTGCCCGTAGTTTTTTGCTAATACTGATCAGAGATGCCTTCCCTTTTTGGGATTTTGCTCTATCATGTAGTAGCTTCCTCCTTCTATTGCATAGTTTTGTTTAAGGCTGGGGTCCACCAGACAGGACGCCTGCCTTTGGAGGATTGGGTCTTGGTTTTATTTGGGATTGCATGATCCATGCATTCCTGGAGGTGTTCATAGAACGCGTTTATAAAGGATTCTGCGGTCTGGGCCATATTTTCCACAGGCCCGGGGGCTTTGAAGGATTCCACCTTAGTTTTGAGGAGTGTGAAATTTGCTTTAGAGAAGTTTTTCACTGTGGTTTTCTGGACAGGGGGTGGGGTCAGGATGTGAATATCCAGAGAGATTAGTTTATGGTCTGATCTTACCAGTGAGGGATACACTTCTGGTCTGGAGCATAGAGCCCCCATGTTGGTGATGATCAGGTCCAGTATGTTTTCCCCTCTTGTGGGAGTGGTAGCAAGTTGTTCCATAGCATTTGAGTTTATAAATTCTAGGAACCTTTGGGCTAGGGTGTTGGAGCTAGAGTAATGCTCCCAGTCTATGTTTGGGTAGTTGAAGTCGCCCAATATAATGGTGTTTGGAGACCCCTTCATATTTTCCAGTGTTTTCAGGAAGGCCGACTGGGGTTCCTGGGTTTGGGAGGGTGGTCTGTAGCAGGCTATAAACTGGAAGGCAGTTTTACCCACTGTTAGTTGCACATGAATAGTCTCTGATGCTTCGTGCTGTGCCACCAACCTGGAGGTGTGGGTATCTTTGATGAATATTGATACTCCCCCTCCTTTTGTGGTTTGGTCCAAGTTTTGGGGCTGAAAAGCATGGTATGAGGTATAACCTGGTAGTGCTGGGGTGCTCTCGGGAGCCTTGAACCAGGTTTCTGTTACTGCACAGATATCGATGTTCTCCATGCTAAGGAGAGTTTTGAGTGCGTGCATCTTGAGGTTTAGACTTCTGGCGTTGAGTAGCATCACTCTTAGTTTCTTATCCCTTGTGACAGGTATGGAGGTGGGTTTGTCTTTTGAGCCTTGCCTAAAAAAGGCACTATGGGGGTGGCAAGAGTCTTTGCCAATATCCAAAAGCCCAGGGGTGACCGGTGCAAGCCATCCCTAGCAAAGCATCGTGGCTTGTCGAGCATGTCATCCCAGGCTGACAGGCACTGGATCCCCTTTGAATGACACCAATAGGGCACTGGATCCCCTTTGAATGACACCAATACTTAAGCCAATTGTTGAAATTGATCATCTTGTCTTCATATTGTGGCATCATTCTTGGTGAGGGTAAGATGCTACTCAAGGTCAGGGTCATACCGGCCTGGGCTACATGCTAAGATAGCTCCTCTATGTCTCTTTTCATGTAGTCCAGGGAGGTACGTCTCAGGTCATTCACAGCAGCATGGACAATGACCAAGTCATATTTGTACTTGCCTTGGAGTGACCCGAGTGCTTGTGTTATGTGGCGGATCCTAGCGCCCGACAGGCCGCTCACAGTGACCTTTTCCTTGTTCAGCCTGGTGAGCGGGACGTCAGTGTGCCGGGCGATAGAGTCACCTATTACAAGTGTATCAGGTGTGTTGTTTAGCCTTAAGGGCTGACACTGTTCGGCACACTGGCTTTGTGAGCTATGTGTTGCACGTGTTTTGTTTTGGGGTAGCGGTTGCTTGGGTGTCTGCTTTGGAGGTCTTTGCTGCTTAGGCAGATTTTTATTTAGAGCCTCTGAGTATGTTTTTGTGTGTTTATGTGTTTGGTTTGCTGTCGTGGTAGGTCTATGTGAGACTGGAATTGTAGTGAGTGTGGTTTCCTTCTCCTCCTGACTGGCTACGCCAGTACTGAGTTGAGGGAGCTTAGCCTCCAGTTTGTCTATATGGTTGCATCTCTCACATGTGTTGGAATTTGTTGGGAGGAGGAGAGGGTTGTCTGTGTACATGAAGCAGTTGTAACATTGCCTCAAGATTCCCAGATTCACCAGCTGGACCGGAGAGGAAATCGACAACTGACCTTTGGACATGCTAGAATAGTATTGGGAATTCCTTTATAATTGAAAAAAAGTGCCAATGGGGAACAAGGTACTCAAGGGGAGTTTGTGAGGGTGTAGTGCTTTTAATTTTTTAGTGCTGACTTGTATAATTGCTTTAGTGAGCAAGTGCCAGGCTATAGAGTAGGAATAGGGTGTTTATTCCCGGTCAGGGAAGCTTCAATGCACCTTTTTGACAGTGTGGGAGGCTGGGATAATGGTTAAGGTGTTTACCTTACAGACACAAGGTGCAGGGTTTGATTCTCACATGGGGTAATTGGCTAGGCTTAAAATGGCCCACAAGAGCAGTTAGTCTAGTACTAACCTATGAACTATTATGAGAACTAGATCAGTTCTAAGGGAAAAAGTGAAGAGCAGACTTTGTGGAGAGAGAATGATTTAAACCCAATTAAGCGGAGCTGCCCGATGCTGCACTATGCGCAAAATCACGCAAAGCCGTGCCAAAGCGGGTTTTATACAGGGGGACTTGAAAGAGCTAGAAATTGGCCCAAAACGGCCAATAGACTACCAGATTCTTGTGCTGGGAACACTCCTCCAGGGATAGATAGGCTGCTCTAAGCTCCCCACTGCCACTGGTGAACAAAGAAGCCTCCCTTTATCCAAGAAAGGAAATGGGCAACACAGGAAATTTCCAAAAGTCCAGAATACAGCAAAGCCTGTATTTGGACTACTGTAGGTCAGGAAAGACGGGAAACAAGGATCATTTTTTTGTTTTTTTTTCTTTTTTGCAACAAACGGCAGGAAAATGCAATAAATATGTAACACAGGCTAGCGCACTTGAGTGTGTAGCCTCAACAGGTAAATGCAACAAACAGGACAAACTTTAAAAGTGCAGGTGCAAAAACAACTGAGACTGAATTTCAATAAAAACTCAATTTATTAATGTATTGTTTTAGATCAATTAAAACGTTTTACGAATTTATTGCCTTTGTATTTACAATGAACTTTTAACTTGGGAGAGGGAAATTAATTTGGGGTAATGTGTTCGTCTTGCAAAATTAATATGTGGCATGTTTTTATTGGTGAATTTAAAATTAATGGGGTTATTTACGGCTTGTAAATGTCTATTGTTTGTATCTGAAAAAATCAAGGACGAAAACATATTATAAAAGTGTAGCTTTAATGAGATAGCATTTATTGCTGCAATAAATTTATTTTGTGCACAAGAATTGTTTACTGATTTATTGGAGTACCATCAAGGTGCTGAGAATTTGTTACTCAACCTCAGTGCTTTTATTTGGAGGAGCAGGCTATCCATCGCTGCAGGAATAGTTGAGTGTAGGGGAAGAATGAACTTGTTCTTACTCTAGTCTAAATAAGCAGCCTCCGAAGAGACTACAAAAAAGGAAAGGGGGGAAAAAGTCTAGTTGTGAGACTTCTAGCCACTAATCAGACATCCAGAATATCTCTAGTACTTATTTCAGACATCTTCTAAACAGTCCACCCTATCAGAAGGCTGTATAATCTATGTAAGACTCACCTTAGTCCAATCTTGATACCACTGCAACCTCACTACAAGGCTACTGGCAAAGTTATTTAAAAAGAAATGGTGCCAGCAGAACCTGTTTCAGCGGCATAATGGGATAAAGCCCTACTTATTTATTGCATTTGATTACAGTGAAAGTCAAACTAGGAAACAAAAATCCCTTTTCACAGATGGCATAGAAAGAAAATCTCCAACTGACAAATATATACACAAGACAGGTATAGTATATACAGAAACGAACATCTCTGCTACAAGACAAGAGTAAAATAAAAATTCATATTTACATACAACTTACAAGGTTGCATTTACATTGCAATCATACAATGTATAAAATAGTGTGTGTATGTTGTACCTAAACGCAGCATTTCAAGGATGGCACGTGCATATAAACAGTAAGCATGTGCTAGCTTTAGTGCCATTTTGAGAGTGCAATCAGAGAGTAAGCATGCATGAGTGTGATAACTAGTTTGTTTATAAGTTTATCTAAGTTAAAGTTATTAAGCCTCATTCCTGATGTGTTTGTACATAAAGCTGTTTGAACAGAACCCATGAATGCTAGTCTGTTTTATCCTGACTGTATGGGCGATATGGTGTCAGAACCGGGATTCTGAGATTGTTTTTCAGAGCTACGAGGTGTAGAGTTAACAGGTAAGATAAACTAAATGAACAGAGCACAAAAAAGGGACAGAAATGAACCAAAGGTAATGAAAACTTGCACAAACAATTTTATGAAAAGATGCTTTACAAAGGCACAAACCGCATTATTAAGCAAACCAGAGGCACAAAAAGTTTAACTGAAATGTTTAAAATTAAGATATTTGATAAAACAATTATCAGAAAAGCAAATAAAGGGTTTGGAATTACCTCGGAATTGCAAAACGAGCATATTTAAAGTGAATTGGGCATGTGTAGAGTAAAACAAGCACAAGCACCATGGGCATGGAAAAAAGATTAAATGAGCAAAACAAATTTAACAAGGGGAAAAAAAGGGCTCATTAACCATAAATAAAGCAAGGCGACTGCATTTTTTTTGGCAAACTGCTGTGTTTTGGCACAAACTACTGTTTTGCATTGATTGAAGCTATTCAGGGCATAACTAGAGTTCTGCGAAGTATCTAGTGTGTGCTTATTACTGTACATTTATTCCGAACAGTTTGCTAGTCTGCAAAGTGCAACTATTTCATAAAGTGCAGTAAAAATACGGCCATTTCAAAACGTTTCTTGTGCTGGGTGTGTCTATTCGCAAAGTGCTGCCATTACAGTGTGTTTCTTGCACTGTAGAGAGTTATTTAGC
Organism: Protopterus annectens; assembly: GCF_019279795.1. Classification (NCBI taxonomy): domain Eukaryota; kingdom Metazoa; phylum Chordata; order Ceratodontiformes; family Protopteridae; genus Protopterus; species Protopterus annectens. Next base: position 707,315,171 of record NC_056747.1, on the reverse strand, counting down.
AAAGTACAACCATCTTGGGAAAGTTTCAGTGTGCTGTGTACTGTTTATTCAATTACTTAAAAACGGTTTTACTGTGAGCTTCATTTGCCCAGTTCATTCGCACAGTGCAGTTGTTTTGAAATGTTTCTAACACTAAGAGGTGATGTCTTGCAGTACAGTAATTTCAAGATTATTCTTGTGCCCGAGAGACTTATTTCGCAAAGTTCAGTTATTCAGAGGCTTGTTGTGCTGTTGAGCATAGTTACAAATACTGCATAAATTTCAGGCATATGTGCAAGTGTGCATGTTCATACAGTTAAAAATGGACTTGGGATGCATTGTGTTTTACTGTAATTTGTTGGCATGGCAGAAAGATATTAAAACCATCACCACTTGTATTTGATCAGAATATTGCAGAGAATTGGAGAATATTTGAGCAAGAGTACGATATTTTTATACAACCAGCTTATTCTGACAAAGATGCACACACCAGGGCATTCATTTTGCTAAACCTAGCTGAGCCAGAGGCCATTGAAAGACAGCATTCATGTGTATGCACCAGCAGTATATGAGGGAGAAGGTGAAAACAGTCATATCGTTGTACACACTGAATCAAGGGAAGACCACAGTGTTTGAAACTGCAAATTCCGGGAAATGTGTAAACCTCAGATAAATGTGAGGCATTTGTTTTACATGAGATCAAAAGAAAGGAGAAACTTTTGCAGCTTATATTACTGACCTGAGAAACAGAGCTAAACAAACATGTAGGTTTGGTGACTTAAGAGATGAGTTGATAAAGGACAGGCTTGTGTGCAGTATTAATAGTGCTGCTGTGAGAAAGATTTTGCTTCGTGACAGTGATTTAACGCTGAGCAAAGCTACCGAGACTTTCCAAATCCATGACATTACAGAAAGGCACACAAGTATGCTTGCAAGTAATAAGAGCATAGTTTCAGCAGGCTCCAGAGCAAATGTAGACAGCATAAAACACATGGCTAGCAAAAGCAGGCCTAAGCACATGGCAGCTGTAACACCTGCAGGTGTGGCAGGGAAAACCCGTAGTTTTCCATCAAGTTCTAAGAAAAGGACATGCTCAAGTGCAGTACAAGGGTGAGTCAGCAAAACCTAAATCAAGCTTTAAATGTCGCAATAATGGTGCCAGTCATGCAGAGGCAGCTCGTGCTACAGGACCGCAGCCCCTAGCTGTAAAACCAGCTGTAAAAAAGAAAACAAACACAAGTCCCAGAACTTCACGCATGCGCACTCGAGGCATTTCCCGATATCCGGACTGCTGGTGAACCAGTCCACAGCATGCGCACAGAATCTGGACTGCTGGTGAAACAGTCTGGATTAGGAAGACAGCATGCAACAACAGAGATACCAGACGTCTATGCAGTTACAACTGCAAGACTGGAAGGGGATCGGACTGCAACATCTGCAGTCTGGGTAGCAGCTTCTCTCGTGGGAAGGAGAAGGACTTTGCTCTCGCTGGCTTTTTACTGTGTACTGCAGGAAGGAGAATGGACTTTAACTGCAGGAATGCAACACACTCCTTTGCAGAGGTGTGTCTGTGTGTGTGTGATGCCCCAGTTAAATATACCTGGTGGCTAGACTCAAACCCTGGACCTTGGGAGCAGGTAGCAAGAGCTTGAATTCCCTATCCACCACCACTTGTGAAACTTTTGCCTCATAGTTTTGTTCTTGTGAAATTTGTGGTTTTCTGGATTTTGAATTTACTAAATAATGACAGGCATTTGAATTTCAGACTTCATATTCTTCATAAAGGTTTTTTGTGCTAAGAAGTTGAGAGCTATGGTGAGAACTGAATTCACTGAATATGTCTGGGGGCTGTATTCCCCCATTATTGGCTTTCTCTGGGTGTTTTGTGCCAAGAAGTTAGAGAGCTATGGTGAAAACTGAATTCACTAAATGATAGCCATTTAAGTTTCAGTCTACTTGTCTTACAAGAAACAGCTGATTTGGCATAGTAGTATGTTGCTCTGACTGTAGTGCACAGGGTCAAAGACTTGGCAGTGAAATACACTGTGGTAACGCAGCATTTTATTATAGCAACTTTCCAAGATTATACAAGCAATGTTTAAAATGTGTCCCTAGATTTTGTCGCCCCCCCCAATAAATTTTGTTTTTTTCCAGATTTCTTGTGCTTCAAGGTTGAGAGATACAGTTGAGTGTCGAGTAGATTTTACAAGGAGTTGACAGCTTGAAGAGAAGTTTGATGCTGCTTATGCTGAGTCTGTATTGTTAATACCACAACAGGTAGTGTGTACCTGCTTTTGATGCAGAAGGCTGTGGGTTCTACTCCCACAGTATATAGATGCATTGCTGATACTGTACTGTGCTGTACTTTTAAAGGGGTTGGATGCTGCAGTCCTGGCATTGTCCTCTTTGGCGGAGATACCTAGTAATGACAAACCTGTTTATCTGTTTGCCATCCATTCCCTATTGCAATATTACTAGCTTATCATTTTTTTTAATGTAACATAGGCAATTTATTCCTCAATGACAACAGACACTATTTGTACATGAAACAATGAAATATAAAATTGTTTGTTAGCAGCAACCTCTTCATTAGTTACAGATCTCTTTAATGTGGAATTATTTACAGGACTTTTACTTCTGCAGAGATTGTGCATATTTACTGATACTGGTGGATTGTAGAAGTTTGAGTAGACGTTTACGATAGAAATGTTCTGAACTGGGCAGTTTTGTCATTATTGGTGCATGCATTTTGTTTCATTGTTTACTGGAAAAATGTTCAAAACAATATTTAACACACCCTGTAACAGCTGTACTGTATTATACAAGGAATATAATTTAATACAATCAGGAAGGTGCATAAAAGAACACATGTACGTTTCCTTTGCAAGGGGCCTAGGATTTGAAAACAGCCCAAAGTTAATCTTTATCTGCCTCTGGCCAGATGTGTTTTCTTTGAATGTGGGTTTCAATGCTGTTTCAATGAAAGTGAGTTTCAAGGGCAGAGAAGTTTTAATGCCGAGTCTATTTTCATTGTGAGACCGCACTGCTTTGCTTAGCAAACCTCTATTAGTGTTTGTGCTGTAAAATGTAAAGTAAAACATTTAAATGAAATCCAAATCATTGCAGAAGTAAAGCAGTATGCGCAATACAGTGTTTATGGTAAATGGGGTGAAATAGCCAAGTAATGGGACATTGGAATAGCTATGGGGGAAGCCCCATTCAACCATGATTTTGTAAGGGGGGGGCAGAAAACTCAGACAGCCCCAGATGAACTATACCTCTTAACTGTCCAGATTTTTGCAGAATGAATAGATTTTTTCTTATCATTTTTGGTTTGTTCCTCACAAAATTTGTGGTTTTCTGGCAAATCATTTAGGAATGAAGTCAATAAATAGTGACAGAGTTTCAGACTTCATACTCTTCAGAAAAATGCATGCTAAAGCAAGACCTGTTGTTCTGTCAACTGTCTAAGTTTATACAAGGGCAATTTTTAGTACTGTTTGCATGTTCCCCAATATATTTGGCCTTGTCCAGATTTCCTGCGTTAAGGGGATGAGGGGTATGCGCAAACAAAATCACTGTATAGAATTAGGTATATCCAAACCTCTCAACTGACCCAGATTTTGGCTCAAAATGTTGCTCTCCCCGTAATAATCCTTCCACAAAATGGCAAATTTTGGAAGAAAACGTGGAGGGTTTACAATTAATAAAGTGTAATGATCAGAGTTATAGATTACTTTTAATTTCAGAAATGCATGTAGATTCTGTTATTTTGACAGCTGCTCAAATTAACAGTACTAATATTAAAAAGTGTCCCTTCTTTGACAGGTTCCCAGCTGTATTGTGTGGCTATTTTATATTTTTGCATCACATTTTTGGTCCGTGTTTCATAAAATTGTGGTTTTCTGGCAAATTAGTGGCAACTCATTAAAGATTGAAGTTAGAAAATAATGCAGATATTTGAGTTTCAGATTTCATACCCTTCAGAAAATTCATACTAATGCAAGACCTACTATTCTATTATCTTTCTAAGTTTATAAGAGCAATATTTAAAAATTGTCCTTATTTTTGGGCCTTTTCCCAACTTCTGTTTATGGCTTTGTCCAGATTTCTTGCTCTGAGGTTGAGAGGTATGACAAATGTGTCAGGGCCATCACCGTCAGCCAAAGACATTTCAAATTCTGACATACTTGTTGCACCCCACTCCCCCACATAGTGACTCTGGATGTGTCCAAGCAAGACAAGGAGCAGTTACGGAGTGCAAGATTGCAGAGTATCCCCCATCCAAGGTGGACATAAGTACTACAGTGGCTTTTAATCGGTCCTTGATTTTGCAGAATGTTCTGGTTTTCGGTCATATTTTTATACTGTTAACTTATGCTTCTTCTTCAGAAGATGCATGTCATTGCAGTGCCTGTTTCTCTGTGTTTAAGTAGCAATGCTTTAATGACCATCAGGTAAGCTTGTCTGAGACTAAGATGCAAGTAAGCTTTAATAAGCATGATGTTAAAGAATTACCAACATTGAAACCTTTTTGTTGTTGCCATGCAGATAATATTTACATAACTAGATAGAGTATAAGCCTTAGTTATTGAAATGCATATGACAGTATTTGTAATAAAGGACAGGATTACAGTATTTTCAGAAGCTCATTACATTTGTTGGAGACTTGCAATCATCTTTGCAGGCTTTAGCCATAAACTAAACAGAATGCCAGTCTATCATGTGTGGTCCATAAAGTGTGCAGTACTCCTTTAAACAATGCATCTTGAGCTTGTTTCTGGTTTGCTGTTCATTTTTTACATTATGTTTTCCCCATGAAACAAGCAGATAGTTGTTGTCAAGCAGCAGGTCTTTTTTGGATAAGAAACATTTTTACAAGTGGGGATATCACAGAGATTGCTACTTTCAACATGTTACTTGATACTTTTAGAAAGCTGAATACAAATCATAATTAGAATCGCAGTGCAGGGAGAAGTGGTTTGAGTTGAGTGCTGCTTGTTTTTTATACTTGATTTTGACTGGCATTCCAGTAATGTATTTAAAAAGTAATTTATTTTTTCATGCCTTGCAACCTTTTTGTTTCCATCTAGACATTAAGTAAACTGTCATGTAGCCAATGCAGTGAACTTTTTTCCCTTCTACAGTTCATTTCGTCTTGATTGGACTCGTCCCAGTATTTGCAGTTTTTAGCATGGCTCCACCCTCTTCTAGTTGGACACACCCCTTTCCATTGGCCCCACCCACTCAGCTGTCTCCTGCAGCCTCCTTTGATTTGAAGTCACCAGCCACCACTGATCATGAGTTTAAAAGAGAAAACTGCTTCGCGTTTGGTCAGCGATGCCACAAGTGTAAAAATTGGAACCATTTTCAAAAGTTTTGCAAATCAAGTAAACCTCACACAGTTATAAAGAAAGGGCACTTAAAAAAGCAAGTTAATCACAGAGAGCTGCAATTCTACTTTCTACATAGATGGTGTGTCAGTGATTGGTGAAAAGGTTGATGCAGTAACAGAGAATGAAGTGTTTTATACCTTCCAGATCAATGGTTAAACCATCAAGCTCAAAGTAGACACTGGTTCAAAGTGTAATGTTATGTCAGCAGAATTCAAATAGAAGGCTCAGTTGTGCTTTCATGTTACTTGGCTAGGAACTGCTACAGCTTACTATTCTATGCAGTCCGAAGACCTGTGGAGTCATTACTGGGTCTCAGGAGATAGTTCATCATATAAGCACATATCCTAGTTCCAATTTTACGAAGCTATTTTCTGAGTATGCTGATGCTTTCGATAACAAATTAGGCAAACTCCCAGTTGTGCATTCTACAAAGTTGGACCAAGAGGTCAGTCCACTGGTCAGATTGGCAAAAAAAGTTCTGACAGCTATGCAGAATAAGGTCAAAGCTCAGGTGGATAAAATGGTGCAGCAAGGTGTAATTTGTCCAGTTACAGAACCAACTGAATGGGTATCGTCCATGGTAACAGCCCACAAAAAAGGCTCAAACTAAATCAGAATATGTACTGATCCAAGATATTTGAACAAAAGCATTAAAAGAGACCACATTATCCTATACACACAGTTGAGGAAGTCGCAGCCCTAATACCGAATGCCACTGTTTTTCTGTCTTGGATGCAAAAAGTTAATTTTGGCAAGTGATGCTTGATCACAAATCTTCACTACTGACTACTTTCAGTACCCCATTTGAAGATATAGGATTCCTCAGGATGCCATTTGGAATAAATTCTGCAAGTGAGGTCTTTCAGCATGCAATGGAGGAATTTTTTTTCTGGTTATCCTTGTGCCATAATAGTAGATGATTTATCGGTTGGAAGCAATGGTGAAGCAAAGCATGACAGAAACCTTACAAGAGTTCTAGGTAGAGCACGTGAAGTGAACTTAAAGCTCAATCCTTTGAAGTGCAAATTCAGACTACCAGAAGTTACATACATAGGTCATTTATTTATTAGCACTGGCTTGCGACCAGACCCATCCAAGCAAGCACCCATTCTTGAGATGTCAGCACCAGACAATGTTCAGGCTCTACAGTGTTTTCTTGGTATGGTCAACTATCTAGGCAAGTTTATACCAGACTTCAGTGAGCTGACAGTGCCTTTGAGAGCGCCAACGTGCAAAAAAATGTTACATGGTTGGTCTTGGTTAGAACAGCACCAGAGAGCATTTGAAGGCCTTAAGCAGAAAATTGCCACCCCCACCCATATTAAAATATTAAATGTCACTACACTAGTAACTCTTTCCTGTGATGCTTCAAAATTTGGTCTTGGTGCAGTTACTCTTCACGAAGGCAGACCAGTAGCCTATGCATCTAGATCTCTTACTCAAACTAAAATGCAATATGCTCCAGTTGAGAAAGAACTTTTGGCAACATTATTTTCATGTTCAGAGTTTCATGATTATATCTGTGGTTGAGCTATTCAGACGGACACTGATCACCAATCTCTAGTCACTATTTTAAAGACGGCTATGCATTCAGCTCTAGCGAGATTACAAAGAATGATGCTCAAATTGCAAAAGTATAACTTCAAAATGGTGCATACAAAAGGCAAAACTTCTTTATTTGGCCGATACCATAAAAAAAAATTCACTGATGAAGGCTTGAATGCCGAAATCGGTTTGAATTGTTTGCTGGGCTGCATTTTATACTGTTCATTATTTGGACTGTCCTTTATTAAATTGTTTTTTTTTTTTTTGGACTCTACCATTGTAGTGCTGGCTGTTTTTGTGGGCCATTGCATTTGCCGTACTTGTGGAAGCCCTGTTTTGATCTGTGATTTTCAAAGCTTCTAAAATTGTTGTTCCTTCTTCCTTACAACATGAATGTATACAGATTTTGCATCGTGGTCACCCAGGTTCCGAATATACCAAAAGATGGGCAAGAGAACTAGTATTTTGACGTGCTCTAGCAAAAGACTTTTGATAAAGTACTTTCTTCCTGTTCAGTATGCAATAGTACTAAACTACATTTGCAAAAAGAACCACTTCAGCCAAGTCAAGTTCCTGAACTACCTTGGTCAACAGTACCAATTGATATATTTGAGTGGAACAATCAGCATTACTTAGTGTTGGCAAACTCTTGTTCAAACTGATATGGGATTGATTTACTACCTAATCTAACATCCACTGCTGTTATCACCAAGTTGAAATGTCATTTTTCAGTCCATGGTAGTCCACACAAAGTTATTTCTGAGAATGATACCCAATTTACCAGTCAGTTGTTTCAGAAATTTAAAAAAGAATGGGACTTTGCACATGTTACTAATCGTCCAGAATATCCACAGTCAAATGGACTAACTGAACGTGCAATACAGAGTGAAAAGCAATTACTAGAGAAGTCAAAGCGTGATAATACCGATGTCTTTTTGAATTTACTCAATCTTAGAAACATACCCCATGATGATATACTTGGCGTGCCTGCTCAGAGACTTCTATCTAGGCAAACCAGAACATTGCCCATCAGTTCCAGTTTGAGGCCTAAAGCAAAGAACAGAACAATCAGAGCCCAACTATACAAAAAGCATTCTTTCCAGAAGTCTAGCTATGACAAACAGATTTCTTCATCCATTGAAAGAAGGAGAGACAGTGAGGATACTAACTGTGAAAGGTCAAGTAACATATATGCGCCAAGCAGAGATCCTACTTCGTAGAATCAGAGGATGTGGAGTACAAGAAAAACCTTAGAAATCTTACTGTATCAGAATCGATATCGCAGCATTCTTCCTGTGATACAGACTCTAGATCGCCGAGCAATCCAGACTATGTTCCCGTTGCAGAAAGTGTTAAAACTTCTACTTCCATTTCTGTTGATGTTCCTGATGTCCCCAAAGTTGAACATTCAGCAGAAACAGTACCAGTTGCTAGACCCAATTCTAATTTTTATATCACATGATTTGGTCGTATTTCCAGACCTAGTGTGAAATACGCAGCAATCTGGACATAATTGTTTATATGTATTTAGTTCTGTATAATTGCATGTCAACAAATGTCATCAATAATGCAGAACTCATTTCTCAAAGAGGGAGGCTGTAGAATAGTGTGTGTATGTTGTACTTTATGAAGTGCTTCAAGGACAGCACGTGCATATAAATAGCAAGCACATGTGAGTTTCAGTGCCATTTTGAGAGTGCAGCTAGAGAGTGAGCATGTATGAGTGTGAGTTTGTTTATAAGTCTGTCTAAGTTAATTATTAAGCCTCATTCCTGATGTGTTTGTACATAATAAAGCTGTTTGAACAGAACCCACGAATGCCTGTGTATTTTATCCTGACTGGATGAGCGATCCAATGTATACAGAGTTTCATTCTGCTTACATTATACATCTAGAAAAAAAAATACTAAAAGGAATCATGCCTGCAGAAATCCCTGAGGTACACAACAATTAAAAATTTCTTAAAGGGACACTATCTCGTTACTAAAATCACATTCCTGTCTCGGACCGAAGCTGTAAACACTACCACCCACTTAGCTAATCACCTCCCTTTTTGTGACATCATTAATGAGGTTCTAACAGTCCCACCCATTTTGTTAACATCTTCCCGCTCCCATTCCAGTTTTGTTTTCCCTCTGTAAACTGAAAGACTGTCACTCTAGTTCCTATCTAGGGACAGATTTTAAATATTGCTCTTGTAAGTTTAAAGGCATTACAATAACAAGATTTGTCTTTCCATGCATTTTTTGTGAAAGATATGAAATCTGAAACGGAAATGTATGTCATTATGTAGTGGCTTCAGTCCTCGGTGATTTGCCATATAAAACACATTTTTTATGAGGAGCAGACCAAAAATATGAGGCAGAAATCCGGACATTTTATAGTTCTGCTTGGCCTCAGATGTGAAGAGCCTGTCCTGATAGTTTTTTAATGTAATAATGGCTTTTATAAGCCGGTATTGCATTTGCAGTCAAACCACAGCACCATAGCGCTCTGTGTGGCTTAACTGTAGCGTGCGCTCCATGCAGGCAGGTACAAATTGTAGCAACTGTTTCTACATATGTAGCAAACAGATTGCTACAGTGTAAACCCGGCAGTACTACTTTTTTTTTTTTTTTACTATAACATGAGCGCAGAAGCACTCCGTGCAGGCAGGTACAAACTGTAGCAACTGTTTCTACATATGTAGCAAACAGATTGCTACAGTGTAAACCCGGCAGTACTTTTTTTTTTTACTATAACATGAGCGCAGAAGCGCTCTGTGCAGGCAGGTACAAACTGTAGCAACTGTTTCTACATATGTAGCAAACAGATTGCTACAGTGTAAACCCAGCAGTACTTTTTTTTTTCTAAAACATGAGCGCAGAAGCGCTCCGTGCAGGCAGGTACAAGCTGTAGCAACTGTTTCTACATATGTAGCAAACAGATTGCTACAGTGTAAACCCGGCAGTACTTTTTTTTTTTTACTATAACATGAGCGCAGAAGCGCTCCGTGCAGGCAGGTACAAACTGTAGCAACTGTTTCTACATATGTAGCAAACAGATTGCTACAGTGTAAACCCGGCAGTAATTTTTTTTTTTTTTTTTTACTATAACATGAGTGCAGAAGCGCTCCATGCAGGCAGGTACAAACTGTAGCAACTGTTTCTACATATGTAGCAAACAGATTGCTACAGTGTAAACCCGGCATTACTTTTTTTTGTCTAAAACATGAGCGCAGAAGCGCTCTTTCTACATTTGCCAGTTTTACTTGATCGAGGAACGCAGTGGGCTTTCTGGATTCGTTGTCACTTAGACAAGCACAGGCAGATGTGCATCCAGGTTTTGGTAGTTTTTCTTTGCATTTGTGTTTTAGGAGCGGTGTAGTTGTTTTCATTAATCAGTCGATTTCCGTGGGGACTCAGGAACTGAAAGGTGTAACACATTAGATAGAAGACCGATGAATTGATATAAGTACATCAGACAGTGGGCAAGTAACTAGATGCTATAGGTTGTCCATCCGATTTTGGTTGTGGCTTTTTTAGCGGTAACAACGACAGGTTGAACAACCAGTCTATTTTTCTTTCTTTTTTGTGATGTGTCATTGTTGACTCTTTTGTGCATGTAGTTAGTTATTAATGAAGTTGCTTTTACATTTGTGTTGAACTGCAGTTCTGTATAGCAAGTCTTCTTCTCCTGGTATTACTGTTTGACAGACTGTCCAACAAGCTGTCATTGATAATGTTTTCCAGTAGATGAATTTTAGAAAAGTAGTGGCAAAAGATGCACAACAGGAGCCTATACCTCTCAACTGTCCCTAATTTTGACTTAAATTTTAGGTCTGGCCATGTTAATATCTCTTAAAATGATGAATGCTGGAGAAAAGATAGGGAATTGCACTTAATACATAATGATAGTAATTATAGATTTCTTGTAGTTCAGAAAATGTGTATTAATTCAAAGTGTACCTGATTATTTCTGGATTTGTCCCTGAATTGATTGAGAGCTATGGAGGAGCCACAATTAAAATAGATATACATACATTACAGTATCAAATGCTGCGTAGTACTATTTCTATCAAATATCTCGTATTATTTCTACCTCATAAAACTTTGGATTTTTCTGGTAAATTACAGTTAGTAGTAGCAGACATATATAAGAGTTCCATACTTCTTGTTCAGAAACTGTGCACTCACTTGATGTAAAAATCTATTGCTCTGTTACTTTTTTAAAGTGTACTAGAGTAATATGTAAATTGCCCCTGGTTTGGAGCCTATTGTCTCTCCATTATTTTTGGTTTTGACCAGAATTATTGAGCAAAGTTGTTGAGGTATGAAAAATACCACTGTTTTAGTTCTGTATTATTGAAATTAATTTATTTGTCTGTTATAATTTTCAAGTGGCAATACAAAGGAGGTGTGTCATTGATTGTGTGTAGCTTGAGTTCTTTTTATATGTGACCAAAATTGTAACTTTTTTCACTGTAGTGTAAGGTTCTTGTCACTGCAGTGTTTTCACTCACTTTAAACTTTTCTTTCATTGTTATTCTTTTATTTGCCGTCCACAAAATGGTGGATGGGCTTTTTTATGGGTTTTAAAATATGTATATATTCTTCTGTATTTATAGTTTGTGAATTCTTTATTTTCATTTAGGGTCATTGCATTTACAAATCATATCTGCTTTGTGAAATTGTCATAGTTGATGTCATCTTTAATAAGATTTAATATGTTTTATGCTATACTGTTTGCTGAGGGCATTATCCATGACCCTACTGACAGAATTGACCACTGGTTATATGTACTATCCTAATTTTAATAATGTGCTGTAACTTTGTTGTATGTAGTAGTTTGTACACTGTGATGGGGTTTATACAAATGTTTGTCTCAAGGTAAGCTTATGTGCATTGAAATAGGTGTGGATGAGAGTTTTTATTTGTTTTAATGTTAAGTTAAAAAGATATTGTCTGACTGGAAAATGATATGCTTTAAGATTCCATAAATATGACTGGCATGCTTTTGAATGCAAATGTTTATTATGTTTCCTTCTCAGGCAAAGTAGTCTTTTGTATTTTACATGTTGTGGGTCATAAAGGGAATACAATGGAACATAACAAGTTACACTGCTTAAAAGAATGTTTTCAAGAGTTTACATGTTGTGGGTCATAAAGGGAATGCAATGGAACATAACAAGTTACACTGCTTAAAAGAATGTTTTCAAGAGTGTTTCTGATACAGAGTTAGATATCATCTTGCAGAAAGGTTGTCTGTTTTGTCAAGCAGGTATTTATACAGTAGTTGCAAACTAAATAAGCATATTTTTTCTCTATCAGTAGATAGTTAATTTTTATCATGTTTTTTCCAGTTTGTGGAACAGTTTATGGCTTTATTGTAGTGTATATTTTGGGAGACGAAGAATTGGTGTATTTCACTTTCAGAGGTTCACATTTTAATGTGACTTTTGTTGCAGAAATGGTTAACCTGGTGATCCAACACAGACCTGGAGCTGCATAAATGGTTAACTTGTTTATCAGGATAGACGTGGATATTATCTGCTTGATAGCTGGATGTTGGAATCTGGACTGGCCAGTTCTTAGGTAATCCTGATCTTACTATGTGGTGCTGAAGGACTCATTTCAGCAGTTTAATTGGTTCAGTTTGTCCTTTATTAAAGTTGTGGTGAATTTAAGAAACAAATACCTTTTTTGTGAAATTGTAGATGGTGGTGTATTTAACAGCTGTTATTGTTAGAGTTTGCCACAGCAGATCATCTGTTTCCATTTCTTCCTGTCTTCTGCATCCTGCTCTGTCACATCAACCACCTGCACGTCCTCTCTCACCACATCCATAAACCTTATCTTAGGCCTTCCTCTTACCTGACAGCTCCATCCTTACCATTCTTTTCCCATTATACCCAGCATCCCTCCTCGGCACATGTCCAAACCAACGCAATCCTGCCTCTCTGGCTTTGTCTCCAAACTGTCCACCCTGAGCTGACCCTCTAATATACTCATTCCTAATCCTGTCTATCCTTGTCACAACCAGTGTAAATCTTAACATCTTTAACTCTGCCACGTCCAGCTCTGACTCCTGACTTTTTGTCAGTGCTACCGTCTCCAAACCATATAACATAGCCGGTCTCACTACCCTCTTGTAGACCTTCCCTTTCACTCTGAGCAATACCAGTCTGTCACAAATCACTCCTGACACACTTGCCACCCACTCCACCCTGCCCGTACTCTCTTCTTCACCTGTCTTCCACACTCACCATTACTCTTGTTGATCCCAAGTATTTAAACTCATCCACCTTCTCCAGCTCTCCTCCCTGCATCCTTTCCATTCTTCTATTCTCCCTCTCATTCATACACATATATATTCTGTTTTAGTCCTGCTGACCTTCTTCATTCCTGTCCTCTCTAGAGCATATGTCCACCTCTCCAGGGTCTGCTCAACCTGGCCCCTACTCTTATTATAGATCACAATGTCATCTGCAAACATCATAGTCCACGGGGCTTCCTATCTGATCTTGTCTGTCAACCTGTCTATCATCATTGCAAGTAAGAAAGGGCTCAGAGCTGCTCCTTGATGTAATCCCACCTCCACCTTAAATGCATCAAGTCACTCCCACGGCAGACCTCACCACTGTCACACTGCCCTCGTACATATCCTGTACCACTCTTGCATACTTCTTTGCCACTCCAGACTTTCTCATGGAATACCACCACTCCTCTCTAGGCACCCTATCATATGCTTTCTCTAAGTCCACAAAGGGATAATGCATCTTCTTCTGACTTTCGTTGTACTTCTCCATCAACACTCTCGGAGCAAACGTCGCATCTGTAGTGCTCTTTCTTGGCATGAAACCATACTGCTGATCACTAATCATCACTTCCCTTCTTAACCTAGCTTCCACTACTCTTTTCCATAACTTCATAGGTTCATAGGTTCACATGCCTCGGTACCATCCCCGACCATGGTGCCGACAGTTTCTTTGGCTCCATGGGCTCCGATGACTCACTGTACATGCCTCGGCACCATCCCTGGCCATGGTGCCAACAGTTTCTTCGGCTCCAGAACTCGAATACCTGCCAAGGACAAGATTATTCTCTAACTTATGACCCCTTTTTTGGGGCAGAGGTGTTTAGCCTCTTTCTAGAAAGACCTGATTCCCCTTCAGCAGCCTCCTTTAGATCCACTAGGAGTTTTTCTGAACTAGACCTAGTGCAGGTTGTGGACCAGCTTCTGCAGCTAAGGGATTTCCCATTCCAACTAGACCTTCTGTCCCTCCTGGCTCGCAATCTTTTTGCCACATCTTCCCCTGTTTATCCTCCTCCAGCATCCACCCTGATCTCTGTACCGATGTCTGCTTCGGTACATACAGTCTTGGCTCCGACAGCAGTGTTTCCCCTTTTGGCACCAACCAACCTTGCTGCATCGCCGATGTTTTCTTGGAGCAGTGCTTGGACCATCCGTACCTAGTCCAGCACCTATTTTCTCGCTGGCACCATCTATGTCCATGTTTCCGATGGCTTCCAGTTCTCTCGTAACCCCTCAAATGAAGGTGGGCTCTTCAGAGCGGGGTGTGACCCCAGTTCCGAGGTTGCCCCTCCCGGTTCTGGGCTCCCATCTCTCCTTGAGTGGGTCTACTGTACAGGTGATGGAAAGGGTCCTTCCTTCTGAAGGCTCACAGTCAGCACCAATGACATCCGTATCAGAAACCTCCCCTAGCATGCACCTCTCTCAACCTGCTATGTTAGGTCTCCGGGCACGGGAGTCACAAGTACCCCCTTTGAAGAGAACCCCTTCTCCGGAGTCCTCCTCAGGAGATCCTACTAGAGAGCCACCCCAGAAGAAATGGTGCAAGAGGAAGCACCTTTATTCCCCGGAGGAATCTATATCACAGAAGACACTGATTGTGATGAGGGGGAAGGGTCCCCACATTCTCCCCCAGTTTCATTCGGAGACATTCTCGAAATCCTCAAACAGCGGGGGGAATGGAAGTCCTCAGTGTTACTGCAGGCCTTCTGTGCCCGGCCATCTACTTCCTGGGTGACCCCACCAGCAGTTGACCTTGTTAAACGAATTGTGCAGCGTGCCTGGAAGGCCCCAGACAACATAGATCCTGTCCCCCGGAGGCCAGACAAAATTTTTATCTACACCTGAAGACTAGCCCCACTGGTCCAAGCAGTTGACAGTTAATTCTATGGTCGTGGCGGCGGCCACCAAGAGGCAACTGACAGAAGATAGTTCCACTGTCCATCCTCCAAACAGGGAGTCCCGGACCATGGACAGACTAGGGAAGCAGACCTATGCTTCAGCGACCTTTACCATTTGGTCGCTGAACTATCTGGCACACTTTACTCTCCTCCAAAGAGACCTAATTTCTGAAATGTCTGGTACTGCCTGATAAGGTGTTGTTGCCTAGCGTAGTGAGAAAGATGGAGAAACCTTGTCTGCTGTGGGCATACATTTTTCCAACCCCCAGAGGTCCTACTCCAGGAACCAGAAGGGAGGAAAGATGTGGTTCAAGAAATCCCAAGGATCCTTTTGTGACACTCGTGGTGAACAATCCCCCTGGGGCAGAGGGGCAACTCATATGGGAGATGCCCCTTTCAGGGTAGAGGGGGTCCGTGTAACCAGGGCAACAGAGATTTTTTTCTCTTGCAGACCCCACCAGTGCTGCTGAGCAGTGGTCCGATTGCTTTCCTCTGGAAGCAGTCAGGGGTAACTTTCTTTCTACCAGCCTGGCATCTTATTACTACCTATGTTTGGGTGCAGAGAATAATATCCAGAGGCTACCAAATACCATTCAATTTAACTCCCAGGCCCGTCAAACGAATCCCTGATGTACCACCCAATCAGAGGGAATTAGCAGCCTTAGAAATAGAAAGCTGCTAAGAAAAGTCATCCAACCAGTCTCACCAGACCAGACATGATCCGGGTGTTACTCAAGGTTCTTTTTAGTGCCAAAAAAGATAGGGGACTGGAGACCAATCCTGGATCTCAGCCTACTGAACAAATTTATCAAACCTCAAAAATTCCAGATGGTCACAGTACAGACCATTCATCCCTCCCTAGGGAGGGACAATTGGCTGTGCTCTGTAGACCTCCAGTATGCTACCACATAAAGATGGATCACCGCTCGTGGAGGTTCAGGGCACTGCCATTCAGCTTCCTGACAGCCCCCCCCCCCCATTCTCTCTTGTATACTTTCTAACATTGACACTTGTCTTAATGCTTTATAATTTTCTGTATTTGATACTTCCATGATGACATTTAATTTCTCCCTCCCTTCCTTTCCCTTACTGTCCTGTGTTTTTGCTGTTAGACTATCTGTTATTAATTTAGCTGCACAGTAATATATCCTATTTATGTTTGTTATATTACATGAATTTCTTTGAACAGTCCTAATTAGTGTTCATTTGTTGTATCAAGCTTTTAACTTTTGGGGTTTTGTTGACTTTCTGTAGTCTATTTCTTTCACTGACCTTACTATGTCTGTCCTTCTCTGAAGTAACTCTTCTCTTAGATCATTGTTGTTAGCCATCCAGTATTCCCTCCTATTCTTGTCTGTCTTTTCTATCTCCCATTTCTCTCTGCACTCTCTTTCTTGTGATGACTTCCTGGACTTGTGCATTATCCCACCTGCTTTCCTTGCATACCTTATTCCATACCTGGCTCAGCTCCATATCTGTTATGAAGTTCTCACACGTGCTGTTTAGAGGTACTTCCAGTCCTCTTAACTCCACTTATTTCCTGTTCTTGTCATGGTGGTAGAGCCCTAAGCAATTCTTAGAACTGTTGTACTTTCTCTTCAGTCATCTTCTAGGTCTTCAGCCTGGTCTGTGTTGACATTGAAAGACTTCTATGACCACTGCTTGCACCTGATTGTGTCAACCAGTGTTTTTTTTTTACTGTGGGCTTACTGTTTCATTGGGGTGAATTTACAGTCACTGATGCTACCCCATTGTCCTTTCCTTGCTAGGAGGAAGTGTACCAGATTTGCACAATAGCCACTCTTGTAAGCAATTTTGTGACAATATCACTTTTTGAACCATGTGTTCCCTACTATGAAGCCACTTGCCAGACAGAAGTCTAGAGTGGCCTCTCCATCTTTATTCCTACTGCACCACCCATGTGGACCCAGGTAGTCCTTGTATCCTATTCTGTCTGTCCTGATATGTGCATTCAGGTCAGCCATTATCAACACCAATTTCTGTTGTCCTGATTTATAAAGCGGCATTAAAGTGAATGTGTTTCCTCTGATACCAACCTCTGTTTCTCAACTCTCTCTTCTTGGACAGCTGTCATTTGAGGTTCCCCTGATTTTCATTGAAATTTTATTTTCTCTTCTGTTCCAAGTACAATACAATACAAAGTACTTCACTAGCTTAAAACCCCCTTGAGTCCCCACTTCCCTATAGGTCCTTTCTGACTCAGTTACACAGCAAACTTTTTCATTTCTTCTAGCATGTCAAAGGGTCAGTTGCTAGCGTCCTCTCCTGCTCAGCTGGTGAATCTGGGAATATTGAGGCAATGTTACAATTGCCTCATGTACACAGACAACCCTCTCCTCCTCCCACAAAACACAAATACATGCGAGAGATGCAACTATATAGCCAAACTGGAGGCTGAGCTCTCTCAACTCAGGACTGGCAAAACCAGACAGGAGGAGAAGGTAACCACACACACCATAAACCCAGTCTCACGTAGAACTATCACAACTACAAATCAAACACATAAACACACAAAGACATACTCAGAGGCACTGATCAAAAATCTACCAAAACAGCAGAGGCCTCCAAAGTAGACACCCAAACAACTGCCACCTCATGACATAACACAAGCAACACATAGATCACAAAGTCAGTGTGCAAATCAGTCACAGCCCTTAAGGCCAAACACAATGCCAGACACACTTGTCATAGGTGACTCCATAGTCAGACACAGTGACGTCCCACTCACCAGACTGAACAAGGAGAGGGTCACAGTAAGCTGCCTGTCGGGCGCTAGAATCCGCCACATAACACAAGCACTCAGGTCACTCCACAGCAAGTACAAGTATGACTCAGTCATTGTCCATGCCGGTGTGAATGACCTGAGACGTACTTCCCTGGACTATATGAAAAGAGACATAGAGGAGCTCTCAGATTATGTAGCCCAGGCTGGTATGACCCTGACCCTGAGCAGTATCCTACCTTCACCAAGAATGATGCCACAATACAGAGACAAAATGATCAGTTTTAATAATTGGCTTAATTTCTGGTGTCATTCTAAGGGATCAATGTCTGTCTGCCTGGGATGACATGCTTGACAAGCCACGCTGCTTCGCAAGGGACGGCTTGCACCTGTCACCCTGGGTTTCGGATATTGGCAAAGGCTCTTGCCACCCCATATAGTGCCTTTTTTAGACAAGGCTCAAATTCTAAACCCACCGACCTAGAAAACAATAATGGAAAAAAACTAAGGGTAATGCTGCTCAATGCCAGAAGTCTAAATCTCAAGATGCACATCCTCGAAGCCCTCCTCAGTATGGAGAACATCGATGTCTGTGCTGTGACTGAAACCTGGTTCAAGGCTCCTGAGAGCACACCGGCACTATCAGGTTTTACCTCATATCATGCGTTCCGGCCCCAAAACCTGGACCGTACCACAAAAGGAGGGGGTGTATCCATATTCATCAAGAATGCCCACACCTCCAGGCTGGTGGCAACGCACGAAGCATCAGAGACCATTCAGGTGCAATTAACCATAGGCAAAACTGCTCTACAGTTTGAAGCATGTTACAGGCCACCCTCACAAACTCAGGAACCCCACACAGCCTTCCTGAAGACACTGGAGTGTATAAATGTCTCTCCAAACACCATCATATTGGGTGACTTCAACTACCCAAACATAGACTGGGAACATTACTCAAGCCCCAATACCCTAGCCCAAAGGTTCCTGGAGTTCATCAACTCAAATGCTATGGAACAACTTGTCATCATTCCCACAAGAGGTGAAAATATACTAGACCTGATCATCACAAACATGGGGACAAAATGCTCCACCCGGAAGTATATCCCTCATTGGTGAGATCAGACCATAAACTAATCTCACTGGAGATCCACATCCCGGCCCCACCCCCAACAAAAAAGACCACAGTGAAGAACTTCTCAAAAGCCAACTTCACGCTTCTTAAGACTGGTGTGGTATCCTTCAAGGCCCCCGAGCCAGTGGAAACCACAACCCACGCTGCTGAATCCCTTACAAATGCTTTCTACGAGCACTTCCAGGATTGCATGGATCAAGCAATCCCAAATAAAATCAAGACCCTTTTCACCAAAGGCAAGCGCCCGATCTGGTGGACCCCAGCCATAAACAAACTTTACAACAAGAGGAGAAAGCTACTACAAGATAGAGCAAAATCCCTAAAAGGGAAGACATCTCTGATCAATACTAGTAAAAAACTACGATCACTCATAAAATCATCCAAGGCCAACTTTGAGAGAAAAATCGCCAAGGACTCAAAAGACAATCATAAGGCCTTCTTTAGCTATGTTAGAAACCTGGGTGGAAACTCCCAGATATGCTCAGAATTAGTCCAAAATGATACAAAAATCACTGAACCCACAGACATTGCAAACATACTGCAGACAGGTTCAGTGCAAATTTCTCCCCTCCCTCCCCCCCAAAAGGAGAAATATCTATCCCAGCAGAGTGTAGCCTCCCAATCATCTCAAATGCCCAGGTAAGAGCTGCTCTCTAAAGCTAAAAACACAGCATCAATGGGACCGGATGGTGTCCCCGGCTGTGTGCTACATGAACTCAATGAGGAACTAAACCCACACATAAGGCTGCTGTTTAATCTTAGCTCACCACAGGATACTGCACTCCAAAGAGTGGCGACGGCAACTGTGGTCCCACTCCACAAAGGTGGTGCTTCTACGGACCCTGGTAATTATCGCCCATAAGCTTAACAAGCCTGGTCTGCAAAGCTATGGAGAGGATCATAATGGAACTCATAAATAAAGACATAGGGGACCTACAGACATTGATCCTACAATTCCGGCTTTGTCAAGGGCAGATCATGCCTCTTGAACTTGGTCGACTTTTTGAAACAGTCACCAAGGCCATTGATGAGGGTAAGGCAGTTCATACAGCCTACCTTGTCCTTGCAAAAGCTTTACACAATACCCCTCTTTCATAGAAAAGCTCACCAGCTTAAATGTAAACCCATATGTCACAAGATGGGTTGCAAACTGGCTCAAGGACAGAACCCACAGGGTTAGAGTTGCTGGTGCCATGTCAGACTCCAAGCCGGTCACAAGCGGTGTCCCACAGGGCTCAGTCCTGGGACCCTCATGTTCGGCATCTACTTTTCAGAAGTGCAGGCAAACATAGGAGGATTAGGGACAAAGTTTGCAGATGACTGCAAACTGGGCGCCATAGTTGAAAATCCATCAGACACAGATATCCTTCGGAGAGGTCTCATAGAAACGGATAACTGGTGCCAGAGCCATGGCCTTAAGCTAAACGCCAAAAAATGTATAGTCATACCCTTTGGTAAAAACAAGGTAACCCCAAGTTACCACATAGGTGGCAATCCATTAAGCACAGAAGAGGTTATCAGGGACCTGGGGTTTTGACACTCACATTGCCAAAGTGGTTAGGAGGACCTTCTACATTGCCCACCTGATTATGAAGGGATTCACATCCAGATCAAGGGAGGTCATTGTTCCCCTGTACTCTTCACTTATCAGACCAATGATTGAGTACAATGCCCCATTCGGAATGTATCTTACCCGACACCTGCAGCAATTGGAAAGACCCCAAAAGTTCCTCACCAAAAGGATAAAGGGGCTCAAAAATATGTCATATGCTGCCCGACTGAAGAAACTCCAGCTCTATTCAGTCGCATACCGTCTGCTCAGAGGTGACCTGTGCCTGACATACAAGTTCATGTCCAACCCGGATTTAATGGACATGCTCCACCTCAAAAAATCCAAATCCACCAGAGCCACAAGAGCAAGAGACTTAAACCTCAACATGGATATAAATAGGACGTGCTGGAGGGACAGATTCATCACCCAGAGACTCCCTATGCTGTGGAACAGAATCCCAGTCCATGTGAGACAGAGCACCTCGCTGGCTCTGTTCAAGAGGAATCTTGACCAGTGGATGGGAGATCGTAGGTTTACCCCGGGGATCATCTCTGTATCACTGCTGGACAGAGGCACGGCAAACTAATGGGTATAGTATTCTTCAACCTAAGGGGTGGTGAAAGCCACACAACTCTGGCTAGGCTTATAAATGCCCTAGGGCAGATAGCCTAGTATGAACCTATGAACCTAAGTGTGTGACAAGCCTCTAAATAAGGCTCTTACAGCTGTATACATAGCTTTATTATTTTCTGCAAATGTCAGTCTCCACTCCAAAAATCAGTTTCTTGAGGTCTGTTACATTAACTAAAACACTTTAAAAA